>NW_019154133.1:2644612-2649757 GCF_002288905.1 Enhydra lutris kenyoni | reverse complement strand
ACGCCTGGGTGGCTCAGTTGGTTAAGCAGCTGCCTTCGGCTCAGGTAGTGATCCCGGCGTCCTGGGATCGAGTCCCACATCGGGCTCCTTGCTCATCAGCGAGCCTGCTTCTCCCTCTGCCTCTGCCTGCCATTCTGTCTGCCTGTGCTTGCTCTCTCTCCCTCTCTCTCTCTGACAAATAATTAAATAAAAAAATCTTTAAAAAAAAATATTTCCCCTCTTTTCCTTCCATTATATATTATTCATGCATAGAAATAGATTTAAATTAAACTTTATTTAAATACACTCATTAAAAAATAAAATACACTTATTAAATGTAAATCACATTCAAATAAGCTCTTAAGATATGTTCACTCTTAGCTCTGACTTTCCCATGTTTTGTTAATTATCATTCATGACTAATTAATTCCCATATCAGTCTTGAGTTTTCTGTGATATTTCCAGAAGAGATTAAGGCACCTTTAAATTCCACTTAGTGCTGGTCCAACGGATTATTAATCTCACTTTTCCTTATTTTCCTTTTTAGGACCTGCAATTACCCTTTTTCATTGATACCTATCTTTTAGCTCAGCTCTAATAAATCTATCTGCCACTCTAACTTTTTATGTGTGAATCCTTGTCTGGAGCTGTTTAACAGACTGCTTAGGCATATCAGCTTTGGAATCAAATTGTCAGGGTTTAAATCCCTGTCCTACCATTCACTAGCTATAGACAAGTTAGGTATCCTTTCTAAGTCTCAGTTTCCTCATCTGCAAAATGAGGATTGTAATAACACATAGTGTATAGGGTTCTTCGAGGCTTAATTGAGATGATATAGGTGAAGTATCTGACCTAGAGCAACCACTCAGTACATGTTATTCATTGGTGATACTATTACTGTCTGTGCTTTTCAGGTTTTCTGGGATTTCTGCTTTCTGTTTCTTGTTTGAGTTGAAATTTTGCTATACTAACAGTGGTTTAGGAGAGGTAAAACTTCTTGGGTCACTGTGCACTACTACTCCCCCTTTTACATAACACTCTGACTGAATGTAATGATCTCTTCTTGCTGTCTCCTCCTAGTAATTTTAAGAATGCCTGACTCCTTAAGTCTTTGAAAAATCCTGCCCATAGAGATTGCCTGTTTCATTTCCCAGTTATAGCATAAGCAGTATAAAATACTTGGTCCTATAATCCTGCGGTCACTAACGTAACAGAATCTACTTGAATCATAATTGCCTATAAATGCCTTTTGGAGCAAAAAGATTCTTTGGACCACACTAACATGAGATACTGAGCGACCCCTAGCTGGCTGTGAGGAGAGTAGATTCTTCCTGAAATGAAGTAATGGATATGGACTACGGACGGAAAATACACTTATTTTTCAAGGTTGTGGTCAGTAAGAGAGTACTCTTAGCATACCAATTGAATTTAGTGTGTACTTACAAGCATCCAGTGATTCAAGGGAATCATAATCTATCTAGAGGAGGGTTGAAGCTGAGAAGACTGCAAGACAGTTGGTGTTTTCAAGATTGAAGCTTACTGAATAATTGTGATCTTTTAAATTACATCTTCCTTATAAAATTTAAGGGCCAAGAATTCTAAAACTATGTGAAAATAGCCTGGGCTCTTGGGTGGCATAGGGTAAGACTGTATCCTAAGAAATTCTCTTTGAAGGAGAAATATTCTTTATTATCTTAAGTGGTGACAACCAAACTTTAATGGAAGCATTGGGAATAGCTCTGAAATTCTGTTGGAGAATATTCTGGCCACCATTTTTCATTATTTATATTTCTCATTATTGGAATATAGTTAAACATTCTTATGCTTTTAAGAATTTTATTGAAGTACTTGATTTATTGGTGGCCTGGATCTTTTCAGTAGTGACTAACTACCATAAATGCTCAGCAGTATTTTGATTCTTTACATTTCTTTTAGCTTATACAAGAACACTGCCTGCAGAATTTTTAGATGTAAAATTATTCTTGTATCAATTTCTGCTTTATTGCTAATAATATTACATGTAAAATAATTTACATGAATTATAGCCGTTGTCTACCTCTTTAGGAAATTTATTCTTGGCTTTTATGCTTTTTTGCTCATGTCAATGGCAATTTATTCAGGATATCCATATGTTAGTCAAGTTACATGTTATTGTCTCTGAAATGTTCTTTCTCTTTGTTTTATATTCTATTTAAAATTATTTTGTTTTTACCCAAACAAAAAGAGCATGCAAAGAATTCAAATACAGAAGGGCTTATAATGGAAAACTTCATCTTTTATGCTCACTGTCACAAGTGATCATTTTCAGCTATTAGTGTTAGACCTTTTGTTGGCTAGTTCCATACATCTAAATGATACTCTGTTTCTTGAACTATCAGCCTAGGAAATATCAACTTGATTACTTCTATTATGAGAGATAAGTATATTATTCAATACCTTCTACCCTCTCAGTAATTGATGTTAGTATTATTAATATGCTTTTATTAGTTCTTTTTGTAACTTGAAGCATTATATGTAAACATATTTATAATTTTATCAAATTGAGACAGTAACTGTTGATTTTGCATTAATGTAAGTCATGGTTATTAGCATGCTTGCCATTTCCTTTTAAATTTTGCCATCTATTTTACATTATTAACACTGATGACATTTACATTTGGTTTTGCAAACATAATTGGGTCCTTCATTGTTAATCTCTACGTTTATTTGATGGAAATATCCAATGCTTTATCTATATCCATATCTACATAAATATTTCATGCATTATCTATATTTAAATAAATGTCTCAGGATTTAGTAGATTTAATTGAAATACATTTTATTATTTCAATATTTTTAGCTTCAGAACCAAGTGTTGTGTTAGCATTCGCTTCCTAAAGATCCACTCTTAAGGGTTCCCTGTTAGAAGAAGAAAACAATAGAATTGAGAAATGGATGATCTTTTCTAACTCTTCATCAATTGCTGAAAATCATGCCACTTTGTCATTTGCTACTTATGCTAACCCTGAGGTTTTAATAAAATACATTTTCATGTTGTTTCTCATGGTGTTCTTTATGAGGAGTCCTTTTTGGAACCCACTGACTTCCCCTTCTAACTTGGACCAGTTATTTTCTCTTCTTGTTGCCCAGCTGCCATCTTGGCACTATATTCTGTTCGAACTCTGTGAGAGCTTCCTGTTTTCTTGTATCCTAAGCCTTCTTTCTTATTTTCTATTCGTGTTTAAGTATACATATTCAAAGTCATTAGAAAAATAGTAAATTAATGTTTTGAGTCCTTGAATATCTAGAAGGATCTTTGGTTTGGACTCACATTTGATTTATAACTTGCCATGTATCAAAGTGAGAGTATATTATAATTTCCTGTAGGAATTTGAAACATTGCACCATTGTAATTTAGCATCTTGTTGAAGATAACAAGCCTGAGGCCAGATGATTTTTTTGGTATGATGCTTTAGAAATTTTAATTTAACTAATTAATTACATTTTCATATGATTCATTTGGTAATAATTTTATTTTATAGTTTTTCTGATATGTCCATTTAATTTCCATAAATTTTGGAGGTATAGATGTCTCTTTCAACAAAAATTTAAAAATAATGTGATTAAAAATAATTTGGGAAATGAATAAATAAGTCTTTAAAAAAAGAAAATAACAGAGAAGTAGCAGGCTGAGACTACTTCAGGTAGCAGGAGATCAGCTAGATAGCTTATCTAAAGATTGCAAACACCCACAAATCCAACGGGAGATTGAAGAGAAGAAGAACAGCAATTCTAGAAACAGAAAATCAACCACTTTCTGAAAGGTAGGACTGGCGGAGAAGTGAATCCAAAACGACGGGAAGATAGACTGCGGGGGGAGGGGCCAGTTTCTGGCAAGCGGCGGAGCAACAGAGCACAAAATCAGGACTTTTAAAAGTCTGTTCCACTGAGGGACAATGCTCCAGAGGCTACACCAGGGTGAAGCCCATGCGGGGTCAGCATGGCCCCAGGTCCCGCAGGGTCACAGAAGGATCGGGGGTGTCTGAGTGTCGCAGAGCTTGCAGGTATTAGAACGGGGAAGCTGGCTACAGAGACAGAGCCAAGAAGTGAGCTCTCAGCTCCGGGTTACTTTGAACCTGTTGCAGGCTTGGTGAGCTCGGAGCGCAGCCAGAGGCCAGGGAGATGGGAGTAATTGGGCGCTATTCTCTAAGGGCGCACTGAGGAGTGGGGCCCCGAGCTCTCGGCTCCTCCAGGCCGGAGAATGGGAGGCCACCATTTTCATTCCTGTCCTCCAGAACTCTACGGAAAGCATTCAGGGAACAAAAGCTCCTGAAAGAAACCCGAGCTGATTAGTCAGCCCGGCCCCTGGTAAGGCCGGTGCAATTCCGCCTTGGGGCAAAGACACTTGAGAATCACTACAATAGGCCCCTCCCCCAGAAGATCAACAAGAAATCCAGCCAGGACCAAGTTCACCTACCAAGGAGTGCAGCAGGTTCAATACCAAGGAGAGCAGCAGAATTCCAGAGGAGGAGAAAGCAAAGCACAGAACTCATGGCTTTTCCCCTAGGATTCTTTAGTCTTGCAGTTAATTTAATTTTTTTTCCTTCTATTTCAATTTTTTTTTCTTCTTCTGCTAATTTTTTTTTAACTTTTGCCCCCCCCCCCTTTTTTTTTTGAGGATTATTTATTTATTTATTTGACAGAGAGAAAGAGAGAGAGAGAGATCATGGGTGGGCAGAGAGGCAGGCAGAGAGGGAGGGGGAAGCAGGCTCTCCACTGGGCAGGAAGCCCGATGTGGGGCTCGAGCCCAAGGCCCCGGGATCATGACCTGAGCCGAAGGCAGAGGCTTTGGCCCACTGAGCCACCCAGGAGCCCCTACCCTTTTCTTTTTTTAACGTTTTTTAACTAGTTTATCTAATATATATATATTTTTTCTTTTTTATATTTTTTCTTTATTCGTTTTCTTTTATTAATTGTTTCTTTTTTTTTCTTTTCTTTTCTTTTTTTTTTTTTCTGAACATCTTTTTATCCCCTTTCACCCATCACGATTTAGGATCTCTTCTGATTTGGTTAAAGTGTATTTTCCTGGGGTCTTTGCCACCCTTTTAGTATTTTACTTGCTCCTTCATATACTCTTATCTGGACAAAATGACAACGCGGAAAAATTCACCACAAAAAAAAGAACAA
>NW_019154133.1:2533017-2639612 GCF_002288905.1 Enhydra lutris kenyoni | reverse complement strand
GTCTGGAATTGTGATGCCACCAACTTTGGCTTTCTTTTTCAATATTCCTCTTGCTATTCGAGGTCTTTTCT
This sequence comes from Enhydra lutris kenyoni, assembly GCF_002288905.1. Classification (NCBI taxonomy): domain Eukaryota; kingdom Metazoa; phylum Chordata; class Mammalia; order Carnivora; family Mustelidae; genus Enhydra; species Enhydra lutris. The sequence continues at coordinate 2,639,541 of NW_019154133.1, read as the reverse complement.
GGTTCAATACAAATTTTAGGATTATTTGTTCCATTTCTTTGAAAAAAATGAATGGGATTTTGATACGAATTGCATTAAATGTGTAGATTGCTTTAGGTAGCATAGACATTTTTACAATATTTATTCTTCCAATCCAGGAGCATGGAACATTTTTCCATTTCTTTGTGTCTTCCTCAATTTCCTTCATGAGTACTTTATAGTTTTCTGAGTATAGATTCTTAGCCTCTTTGGTTAGGTTTTTTCCTAGGTATGTTATGGTTTTGGGTGCAATTGTAAATGGGATTGACTCCTTAATTTTTCTTTCTTCTGTCTTGTTGTTGGTGTAGAGAAATGCAACTGATTTCTGTGCATTGATTTTATGTCCTGACACACTACTGAATTCCTGTACAAGTTCTAGCACTTTTGGAGTGGAGTCTTTTGGGTTTTCCACATATAGTATCATATCATCAGCGAAGAGTGATAGTTTGACTTCTTCTTTGCCGATCTGGATGCTTTTTATTTATTTTTTTTGTTGTTGCCTGATTGCTGAGGTTAGGACTTCTAGTACTGTGTTGAATAACAGTTGTGATAATGGACATCCGTGCTGTGTTCCTGACCTTAGCGGAAAAGCTTTCAGTTTTTCTCCATTGAGAATGATATTTGCGGTGGGTTTTTCATAGATGGCTTTGATGATATTGAGGTATGTAACCTCTATCCCTACATTTTGCAGAGTTTTGATCAGGAAGGGATGCTGTACTTTGTTAAATGCTTTTTCAGCATCTATTGAGAGAATCATATGGTTTATGTTTTTTCTTTTATTAACGTATTCTATCACATTGATTGATCTGTGGATATTGAACCAAACTTGCAGCCCTGTAATAAATTCCACTTGGTCGTTTTGAATAATCCTTTTAATATACAGTTGGATCCTATTGGCTAGTATTTTGGTGAGAATTTTCGCATCTGTTTTCATCAAGGATATGGTCTGTAATTCTCTGTAATTCTCTTTTTTGATGGGATCCTTGTCTGGTTTTGGGATCAAGGTGATGCTGGCCTCATAAAATGAGTTTGGAAGTTTTTCTTCCATTTCTATTTTTTGGAACAGTTTCAGGAGAATAGGAATTTCTTCTTTAAATGTTTGGTAGAATTCTCCTGGTAAGCCATCTGGCCCTGGGCTTTTGTTTGTTTGGAGATTTTTGATGACTGCTTCAATCTCCTTACTGGTTATGGGTCTGTTCATGTTTTCTATTTCTTCCTGGTTCAGTTGTGGTAGTTTATATGTCTCTAGGAATGCATCTATTTCTTCCAGATTGTCAAATTTGCTGGTGTATAGTTGCTCATAATATGTTCTTATAATTGTCTATATTTCTTTGGTGTTGGTTGTGATCTCCTCTTTCATTCATGATTTTATTTATTTGGGTCCTTTCTCTTTTCTTTTTGATAAGTCTGGCCAGGAGTTTATCAATCTCATTAATTCTTTCAAAGAACCAGCTCCTAGTTTCATTCATTTATTCTATTGGTTTTTTTTGGTTTCTATTTCATTGATTTCTGCTCTGATCTTTATGATTTCTCTTCTCCTGCTGGGTTTAGGGTTTCTTTCTTGTTCTTTCTCCAGCTCCTTTAAGTGTAGGGTTAGTTTGTATATTTGAAACCTTTCTTGTTTCTTGAGAAAGGCTTGTACCGCTATATATTTTCCCCTCAGGACTGCCTTTGCTGTGTCCCACAGATTTTGAACCATTGTGTTTTCATTATCATTTATTTCCATGAAGTTTTTAAAATCTTTTTAATTTCCTGGTTGACCCATTTGTTCTTTATTTTTTAATTTTTAAAAAAGACTTATTTGAGAGAGACAGTGAGAGAGCAAGCATGTGTTTACAAGTGGAGGGAAGGCAAAGTGAGAAAGAATCCTCAAGCATACTCCCTGCTGAATGTGGAGCCCAAGACAGGGCTTTATTCCAGGACCCTGAGATCATGACCTGAGCCAGAACTGAGTTTACTGCTTAACCAATGGAGCCATCCAGGTGCCCCCAACTCTTAAAAAAAAAAATTCTGCTCTTATTTTTATAGTTTTTTTCCTTGTATTTACTCTTAGTTTGCTTTTCTTTTGGTGGCTTCTTCAGGTTGAAGGTTAAATTATTTGATTAAAACTCATTTTGTTTTCTACTATTAGCAGTTAAAGCTATACATGTCCCTGTGTGCATGGTTTCATTTGTATCCCACATATTTTATATGTTGTATTTTCATTGTCGAGGCATAGATTATACTTTTTCTTGAATTCTATCTTATCTGATGTTAATATAACATGACTCAGCCTTATTATGCTGTTAGGCTGACATTATGTTTCCCATCTATTTAATTTCAGCCTATCTGTCCTTCATTTCTAAAGTGCATCTGTGCAAGAGCCTGCATATATTTGGGGTTTACTTTTATTTATTTATCTTTTAAGTTTTTATTTAAATTCCAGTTAGTTAACTTGCGGTGTAATATTAGTTCCAGGAGTAGAGTTTAGTGATTCATCACTTCCATACAACACCCAGTGCTCATCACAAGTGCACTTCTTTATCCCCATCACCTATTTCACCCATTCCCCCCCACCACCATCAGTTTGTTCTCCATAGTCTGTTTCATGATTTTCCTCTCTTTCTTGATTTCCCTATGCTTGTTTGCTTTGTTTCTTAAATCCAATTTGATTTTTTAAAAATTTTTATTTTATTTTTTTTTCAGTGTTCCAAAGTTTATTGTGTATGTACCACACCCAGTGCTCCATGCAATACATTCCCTCCATAATACCCACCACCAGGCTCACTGCCCCAGCCCCCAAACCCTCAGTTTGTTTCTCAGAGTCCACAGTCTCTCATGGTTTGTCTCCCTCTCTGATTTGATCATTTAATTCTGTGGTTGGCATGTGTAGTCCATTAACATTTCATGTAATTATTGATGTCATTGGATTTATTCTGTCAATTTATTATTTGTTTTCTCTTTGCCACCTCTGCTTCTGGTTCCTCTATTCCTCCTTTCCTGCCATCTTTTGGCTAATGGAATATTTTTTTAATTTCAATTTTTAGTATTTTAGCCATAACTTTCTGCATTACTTTCAAAGTGCTTATCTAAGAATTACAATATACATTCTTTACTTCACACTACTTAAAATTAATGTTTTACTATTTCACATAAAATATAAGATTAAGGTAGATCTATAAACAGAAAAATATACCTTCAAGAATCTTCGGAGCATGCCCTGCAAATTATTGGCTTTAAAGAAGAGGACCTTTAAGGATATGGTCATACAGTAGCCTTACAGACAGCTCAAGGTAGGGAAGGAATTATTTGGCTAGATTTGTAGATGTGATTTTTGTCTAACAGAGTCAACCACGCAGTGTTTTAAAGTTAATTGGACTGTTGGAAAAATGAACAACCTGCACCAAAAGGGATGGAGTTAGTTAAAAATAAAATAAACAACATAAAAAGAGGCCTTTAGCCTCTAAATATATTGGGTAGAAAGCATGCTGAGATGTATACTATCTACTTCACAATTTTACTTAGGTCAATCCTGGATAGAGCAATGGTAGGTATGATAAGATTAATTCTGGGAATGTCTCATATTTCACTTGATGATCTGTACAATATTAAGGCACATTGTAGATCCTAATACTTCTACAATTTAAAGTAGACCACACAGAATAAGACATTGATTAATTTATTTGTGGAAACAACTAATTCAATTTCCTTAATAAGTGTTTCTACTAGAACTTTACTAACAACATCTATAAATAAATAATGATGGACATGGTAGCTGTGATTATGAGCATCATATCTTGCATTTTAAAAGTTTCAGAAATGTCTATTAACATTTACTAATTTTGGTTATTTAGAATCCTAGTTTTTAGAGCCTTCTAATGAGACACTTAATGAACAACAAAGCTGTCATATATCTTCTTGTGAAGATTAGAAATACCCATTAATTCACTAAAATCAAAAAAGGGAATGGTTATATATGGAATACTAATTGTGAAACAGATTATTTCAGTGAAAATGTTCACAGCCTCTTTGAGATACATCTGAAAACATTTACTAAAACCACTTTTTTTCTCCTAGTGGTGACAGCCAGTTTAAGGTCAGGTTAATTTTCCAGGTACTCTTCTTAGAGTGCTCAGTAATATCACTGGGGCATAGATCAAGATATGTATAGGTGCTGAAACCCTGTGCATCTACATAACAAGAAACTTCATGAAGTGTCTTTTTGCCATTCATATTGTTGAAATATGGCAGTTATCTATATGTGATGATAACGAGTGAAAACGAGTATAATTTTTAAAATTATATCTGTGTGCTGTCTCCTTGCACATAGAATATACTAAAGAACTGTGGCAAATTGTATGAACAATTCAGTATTTTTGATTTGAAGAGATATGTACCCAAGAAGTTTGAATTATGAGTTGCCTCAACCGTTCTTGTTATTCTCTAGTAATGAAGTGTGTAGGATGTGCTTGAATATGTGTCTGGGTTTGCATCATGTGTACTAAATCCAGAAGGAATTTTGTAAAGGGTGTTACTTATCTGGGATTTGGCCTCACCATCAGAATCTTGATTCTAATTCTCAGTATATCCAGTCTAAGAGTCTGTGTCATGGTCTCTCAACCTCACCACTGTTGATTGCTGGGCTGCCCTGGCCATTATAGGATTGTTTGCAGCATCCTGGTTCTCTATTTACTAAATGTCTTTGGAGTGGCAACCAAAAATTTTCCCACATATTGCCAAATGTCCCATGCAAGTCCAGGGAAGGTGTCAAAATCAGGAGTTGAGAACCAGTGGACTATATATAACCTGCTGTTATGATATGCACTTTGTGGGAGGGACATTTAAGCACCGAAAAGAACCACTGTACTTTTACTGGTATCTAATTATGAAGTTAATTAGAATCTAATTAGAAGTTAATTAGACAATTAGGAGATGATGTAGAATAACTTTATTTCCATGAATTGTCTTTTGGTTTATGTATAGTCAGCCTTAGTGGGTGGTTACAAAATTATATTATCATTCTACTGTAGTCACAAATTAGGATCCCTTTTCTGGTTCCATGCTAAAAGGGCTATGTTGGATTCTTACTTTCTTCAGGTTGGAGAACATATAAAACAAACACAACTTGATCTTTTTAGTATCAGTTGCCCTTCCTTTCACTGCTTATATGTAATTTTGTGTGGAATGAACAGTTTCTCATTAGGGATGAAGGTAGATAAAACTGAAGATAATTAATGAGTTAATAAATTTTATTCTGCACACAAATAATAATAAATATGGGCCTTCTTTATTTTTACTGGTTAGATCAGGAGTAAGCATAATTTTTCTGTGGAGAGCCAGATAGTAAGTATTTTTGGATTTGTAGGCCATATGGTCTCTTTCACAACTTGTCAACTCTGCTGTTGTAGCACAAAAGCATCCAAAATCTTTTGTAGCACAAAAGCATACACTGACAATATGCAAACAAGTGGACATGGCTGTGTACCAATAAAGTTTCATTTACCCAACAAATTGTAGCTGGATTTGGCCTATGGGTGATAGTTTGCCAACCCCTGCCCTAGAAACCAGCAATAGCTTTTTTTTTTTTTTTTTTTTTTTTTTTAGTTCTTCCTTTACCCCATTCCCTGCCTCTTCCCCAGTGGTAATCAGTATTCAGATTTCTATTTGTAACTTCAGATTTCTATTTGTAACTTCTATTCAGCTATAAATAAATGTGGATCATTCATTTGAAATCATTCATTTCATTTTTAAAAATAAAGTTTTATGACTAATGTATATAAGATAAATACTATGTTATTTAATTTTTCTTGGATTTGAGTTTTATAAAATTGTATTGTGTGCTTATAAGGGTTATTGTGAGGACATGGTAAATTATGAAAGCATTTTTGAGAGTTGCTAGATGATACAAATTATTCTGTAGTAATTGCCTCCTTACATCTTTGTGCTTGGTTTCCTTTTGCTGTTTGTTTTAGCTCAGCTTTAAAACATTAAAAATATTGAGTAATTTTTTAATAAGCATGTTAGAATAAACAATAATAATAATCACAATGTGATGGCATGGATTTTTTTTTGGCATGAACTAAGCCCATCTCAAAACAATCAATTATACAAAAAGTTCATCCATAATTGGGTAGATTTGCAAGGATACATTTTCTTGTCATGCTCCCATTTTATCCCAGTCATAATTTAAGTCTTCTTTAACCATTTCAGTACATTGTAATGATCAATGTTCTGAAGCATCAATTTAAAGAGTGATATATTACTACAGTAACTTGCAAGAGTTAAGAATGGATCCATGGCTGATTAGCTTACCGAAATTCCATTCATTCATTAGATATCCCCAAATCAGAATAGCAAAAGAAAGGAAAAACCTGAAGGATTGGATTCCAACTCTTTTTTTTTTTTAAATCTCTAGAAGTTATTCAGCTTTTCCTCCTTTACGTCTACCCTGTTCCCAAGCAGAAAGTGCCTCAGTTTAACACTTAATTAAGCTCATGAATAGTAGCTGAGCCCATTGAAATTGATTTTTAGGATACTGAATATTCAGGAACAATATGAAATCAGACACAAGAACATAAATCTACCCAATAAATTTTTTGTCAAAATATAAAGTATAATTTCTGTTCTGTTATAACTAGCTGCAGAAGACCATATTACCAATGGCCAAATGTTAGGCATTACAAAAGTGAAAACTTATAAATCAAATGTAATTGATGTGGAAAATATGGGACCACAGTGGAGTGCAGACATTCTCTGAATGACAACTTTAAATAACTTCTGTAAATTGGCCTCTTGCCATAGGGTTAATAACAGCTCCATAACTATGGATGGGTAATTTTACAGCCTTTCCACATTCTGTCTGCAGCATTTAATGTGATTTCTGTTTTAGGGCTCTAATCTCCTAGCTGTGAATAAGTAATGTGAATGCATAAATAGATTTTAACAAAAGTATAAAATAGCATGTGGCAAATTGGAAGATTCACTGGGGAAGGGTTGGGGGGGTCACACAGATTGTTAATGAAGCTAAAAACAGTTTTCATTCAGCTAATTCACTCCTTAACTTACTTATTTTCCATAGAGTTCAATGTGTAATCATTTCTCAAGAATTATTTTTCTAAAATATTAGTCTTACAAGAAGAAAGATACATAACTTACCTCCTTGGATCTAACTGAATATTTTCAGACTAACTCAGAGAGAAAAAGAGATTTTGCTAGTGCTCTTTAGGAAATACCTGCTTTTTTTTTTTTTTTCCTTTTTCTCCATTCTTTTCAGCAAGTATAGAGTCAAATATATAGCTATCTGTAATATTACTTTAGGACTTGTTGAAAAGCATTCTTTGGGCATAAAAATTCTTACTTTACTGTTTAACTATAATCTTTGGCATTTTGTAGTTAGAAATTCTTTCCTTTAGTTTTAGACATCTAGTGTTCTGGGAGTGAAAATATTAAATATTCATTTATAAAAATGAGCGATTAGTTTATCTTGCTATGTGAATTAGTTTTTATAGCAAGGGCCATGGATAATACTATTGAGTACTTTTTCATATTCTAAGTATTTGTCTTATCTCATTTCATTCTCACTTCAAAATTATAAATGTGTTCATTGTATTCCAGGTTTTGTAGGGGGAGAAACTAAGCCTCTAAGAAGTAAGTAGTTGTTCAAATTTAGAGAGTTAAATAAGCTCTGGTAAGCTAAGGCTCCAATTCAGGTCTCTTGACTCTAGTGTCAATTTTTGGTTTGTTTGTGTTTTGTTTTTGAGAGAGTGAACACATGCATGGGGGTGGGTAGGGCTTCAGGGGTAGGAGTGTGAAGAGGGGGAGGTAGAGAGGGAGAGAGAGAATCCCAAGGAGGCTCCATGGTCAGCGCAGAGCCCAACCCAGGGCTTGATTCTACGACTCTGAGATCACAACCCGAAACAAAATCGAGCCGGATGCTTACCTGCTGAGCCACCCAGACGCCCCACCAGTGTTTGTATTCTCAAATGCTACCTATGATTTTAGAGAGGAATTTAAAAAAAAAATGAGACACTGATGGAGACATTACAGGGGAATGAAGGTCAGGAAGGGAGAAAATGAGGATGCTGGAAGATGATCCTGGGTTTTTCATTGTTTTTCCTGCGTTTTGATGAGGTTAAAGCAGGAGCAGACATGATATGATGTCTCAGCTCTTGTAGATAAGACAGGATTTTTAAACCTCTAAATTATAACTTATTGAGAGGTCTGGAAGTCAGTTTCATGGATTATGAGCAGTGTTTGGTGGGGCTGGGGAAGCTGGCATAATCTTAGGAGATTTTTATTAAAATATATCATAATCCATATTATGGGAGTTGAACAATGTTAAAGTCCAAAGCAGAAAAAGAGAATTTCCCAAAGTGTTTACATGTAAGTGTGTGGTAATGTATGCATGGTAATGGATATTGGGGAAATCACCTCAACGTCCACCCCACCCCTCCCCCATTATGTAACAGCATGCAGTTTGGGGAATTATCATAGCTTCAAGAGCAGAAACTCATTAATTTGAGCTGTTCATTTTAACTTTTCCTAGCATTCCCAATTTAATTGTTTCAGGCTCCCAGGCCTAAGTCAAGCAGCCCATAAGATTCCAAAGAGGAAGAGTTATGTGGCTAGCATATTAATTAAATCAAATAGAAAAGAGTAGAAAATATTAAAGTGTGTCACAGGATAGTATTCTCAGCACAAACAGGACACATTACATCTAATGCTATGGCTACTTGCAATTTGTGTATGAGACAGAAAACAAGTGGAAAAGATGTTCTGATTGTGATACATTGACTAGAAAGAGTTTTCCTCTTTTGCTCACTGGTGCCTTATTTGAATTTGTGGCATGCAATAATAATAATAGCTAATTATTGCCTAGAACGCCCTTCCTTACTCTTTGCCAGGGGACTGTTCTAATAACTTTGCATACATCTATTTATTTTTTTTGTTTTGTTTTGTTTTTAAAGATTTATTTATTAGAGTGAGAGAGAGCGAGCACACACGCGTACATGAGCAGAAGGAGGGGCAGAGGGAAAGGGAGAGAATCCCAAGCAGACTCCCTGCTGAGCACAGAGCCTGATATGGGACTCCATCTCAGGACCCTGAGATCATGACCTGAGCTGAAATGAAGAGTCAGCTGCTCAGCCAACTGAGCCACCCAAGCACCCCTGCAACCATTTATTTTATAATCATTCCAGCAAGTTTATGATTTAAGGAATATTCTTTGTCCCATTTCACAGATGATGGGATGCGGAGTAGAGAATTAGGTAACATGTCCAAGATCCACAGCAAGTATGAGGAGAAGCTTGAGTTCATTGCCAAGGCTCTTTGGCTTTATAGTCTGTACTCATGGCGTTGATGCTATCCTGACCATCACAAAATTGGGACATCAATATAGAATGAATTAATTTTATATTAGTACAATTTACATTTAATTGTGAAACAAAATGCAGAAGATACTGACTCTCAGTTGGCAAAGTGTTGAGATTTTCAACTGAGTTTCATTGTGTGTTTTAAAAGAATATTGTAGAATAAAACATTTTTAGAGTTTGGAACAATGTAACATTTTTGAATTGAAGTAACGTGATTGCCTTTAAATAAGTGGTTTTTATTATTAGAAGAAGGAGAAGGATGAAGTGAAAAAAATACAGAGGCATGTTCATGTTTAGTTATTGGGTATGGAAATGTAAATAGTCAACACTGAGAAAATCTTGACTATTGAGAGGGTTTGGTCAGTAAAGCAACAATAAGAGTGCTACAGAATAAAGGATTTGTTGTAGGAATTAGACCTTCTATAATTACATGACCTAATGGAAATGTCTATGCAGGGACTTCAAAAAATTTTTTGTGTGTGTGCAAGGACTCTTGCATTTGGTCTTGGTCCTAGTGTTGCCAGAGGTCAGCCAGGCTAGGTGCTGGGAACGAGAATAGGATATGAAGTAGGTAAGAGAAATGACATACTGGAAACTAGCCTTTGTCTCATCCCCGCCACCTCTGGTGTGATGATATGGGTGTCCTGCAAGAGAATTTGGCATAGAGCTACACATATGCCAGCCTGGTTTATAGAAAAGCAGAAGGAAAAATCCAGTGACAGCTGGAGATGTTGTGGTCCTGGCTTCTGTCTTCTATGTATAAGGCAGGTCAGCAATAAGGTGTGAGCCCGTGTTGCCTGTCATCCTTACGCTGATCTTCAAAATGAAAAAAACAAAACAGGAAGGAAAGAAGGAAAGGGGAGAGAGGAGGGAAAGGTTGTTTCCTCACTTCTGTTTTCCAAATGTCATATATATTTGTATAGTGGTGAATCCCAGCTGAACCAGGAAGGGAAATCTAGGAAATGTAGTTCCACTGTAGCTAAATGATACAGTTCCAAGTGTAACTAAACTGATACAAAGTTACCACAATTCCAATGAGTAAATGTGATTTCTTTTAAACTCACTTAAAAGAAATGCCAGATGTGTCTAGCATCTCCAAGACACAAAATTAAGTGCAAGACTTTAAAATGAATGTTATTTCAAATATGATTTTGTCAAAGAATAAAAACTGATGAAAATGATAAATCTGTATTTTATGGATCATTATATTTTTGTACATAAAAGCTTAAAACTTGGGGCGCCTGGGTGGCTCAGTAGGTTAGGCCTCTGCCTTCAGCTCAGGTCATGATCTCAGGGTCCTGGGATCGAGCCCTGCATTGGGCTCTCTGCTCGGCAGGGAGCCTGCTTCCCCCTTCTCTCTCTGCCTGCCTCTGCCTACCTGTAATCTCTGTCAAATAAATAAATAAAATCTTAAAAAAAAAAGCTTAAAATTTCCAAAATTTAAAAGACCTGTAGAAACACAGCTGGTGAAACCTGTAGTTTTTCAAGGAAAAAAAATATTGTTACCATAATTTTCTTAAATTTTCGAAAATAATTATTAATAAGAAATCCTTAGGAGGGACAAATTTAGTTGGATATTGTGTGTCATAAAAAAAAAATCTCACCAGAATGGTAAAAAAATTTCCTTTGAACAGGTATGGGTGAAATACTTGAGCTTTCTGGTGATAAATTACAGGTTTAGATCATATTATTTATTAATAACCTACTACCCTGTCAAATATTAACTATTCCAGGATATTTAAAAGCAATACTTATTACATGTATAAGAGCTGACGTAGATTTCATGCTCCAAGTTGATGACAGCACCAGTTTTGCAAGTTAAAAAATTTTAGGCCAGAGATGTATGACAAGATGATTTTATGAGAGTTGTGATAAATTTAATCCACCCACATTTGGATGAGACATATCTATAGCATTAGGAAAATGCACTATTCATTAATGTAAGTGACCTGGAAAAACTGTAATGGAATAGAAGTTGGTGGAACAGCACATATAACTGGAAAATATAGTAGAGTTATTTGAAAATGCAGAAGCCACCGTATCAGTGTTGCTGGTCATATCAAAAAGCTAAAGATGATATTTAGGTAAGGGGCTTAGTATATTTAAGTAATATTTTTGGCATCCTTAGTAAATTAAATTTGAAACTAAAAGATATAGTTCAGCAAATCAAATACATCTGAGATAAGAAAATCATTGTTATAGTGAGATTTATTCTTTGTTCTCAGCATTGTTGTAACTTTTTGTCTTAAAAACTTATTTATTTTAGGGGTGCCTTTGACTCAGGTCATGATCCCAGAGTCCTGGGATGAGCCAGGCATCTGGCTTCCTGCTCAGCGGGAAGCCTGCTTCTCCCTCTCCCGCTTCCCTTGTTTGTGTTCCCTCTCTCGCTGTATCTCTCTGTCAAATAAATAAATAGAATCTTTAAAAAAATTTCACTTTAGGGGCGCTTAGGTGGCTCAGTGGGTTAAGCTTCTGCCTTCGGCTTAGGTCATGATCCCCGAGTCCTGGGATTGAGCCCCGCATCGGTTTCCCTGGTCAGCAGGGAGCCTGCTTTCCCCTCTCTCTCTGTCTGCCTCTCTGCCTACTTGTGTTATCTCTCTCTGTCAAATGAATAAATAAAATCTTTAAAAAAAATTTACTTTAGTTAGAGTGTGAGTGAGCAAGTAGGGGGAGGGGCCGAGGGAGTCTGAAACAGGGCTTGATTCCGATCCCACCAACCATGAGATCATGACCTGAGCTGAAACCAAGAGTCCAGGGCTCAACCGAGTGAGCCATCTGGGCGACTCAGCATTGTTGTAACTTTTAAGGGCAATTTGAAAAAAGTAAAAATAGAATTATTACATTTCACTTCTCTAGCTCAGGCTTTTAACTATTATTTCCAAAAAAGATATTTGAAAGATTGAGAGAAACATTGAGATAAAACTTTTACTTGATTTTCATACTCCTAAACAAATAATTGAGTTAAATTTGGCTCCTGAAATACAAATGAAATCTTCTAGCATTGTTCTCCAAATACCCTGAAGAATGATCATAAGACTTTAATTTTACCATAACTTTTGATGAATTTTAAAGAATTTTCTTGTATGTAGAATGCATTGCTATTATTACTATTCACAGTTACATGTTTGTGCAAATTAGGATTTTCAACCACGACTTCATTAAAAACAACAAAAAAATAGGCTCAATACTGAGTCAGATCAGCATGTATTCCTGTCTATATATGTTCTACCTTTGATTCATCTAAAAATCGGGAAGACATAATATGATATTCGGTAAAATCATTCCAAATGTTTTTATATTGGAGATTATTTGCTGTGTTGTGTTTAAATATTAAGGCAACTATATTAGATGTTAACTTTGTTGTATATTTATCACATGTTGCTGGGTATATGGAGTTTTTTTGGTGAGCTTTTATTAAATATGTTTGCATGGTGGGTATCCATATATATGTCTTTAAAAGCAAATTGTGTTTCTTTTACCAGAGGGCAAGAAATAAATCAGCAAAAGGCATGTAAACTATTGTAAAAAAAAAAATCTATGGGTGGAGAAATAATGAGGGAAGAGAACAGGGGTGTAAAAATGCATGATGAGCTTGTGGCTAAATTAAGATTTGTGTAGGGATGGCTATAGTAGTGGAATTGTGAAGAAGGAGAAATGACCATGACTGAGTCAGAAGTTACATCACAAGGATGTACTACAACAGATTGTCCAGTGCTGTGAGTTAGCTTAACTCCTTGTCTGGAACATAGCCAGGTCTGCTGTGGAATTGGCCATGCTCCTTCTGTTAAACAGAAGGCTGTTTCCGTGGGAAGTGGGAAGAGACTGACCATTCTGCCTACTCTAATTTTTTTTTTTTAAGTCTGATAAAAGGGACAGAAAACGAAGAACATACTGCTTTCAATGCGCTCTGTCCCACAGAGTGTAAGGAGGTCAAGAAGTCCCAGAAGATCACTGTAACATATTTCTTTGTGGCAATAGTTGCTTATTACCACAAGAGTTTATTTACCTAATGTAAATGGGAAGGGTATTGGCTCTGGGGTCAGGATTAGGAATCGAGTCCTTGCTCCATCTCTAGCCCTGTGATCTCTAACTCATTCAGTAATGGATTGGTAAGACTAAGACTAAGACAATGTAAAGAGATACAGAGATGGAGATAGAGGCTGGAGATAAGAAATGAGAGGGAGAGAGAGAGGCACCTGAAGTTCAGGACTCAAATAACAGAGTAGGGATTTATGTTTCTGCCATGTAACAGTCCAGACACGTGGTATAGGTAGGGAAATCCTCCAGGGCCAAGTTCTTTCTGTCTTGTTGCTCCATCATCTCCCAGGGTACTGTCTTCCTCCAGAAACTGAATCCTGCACCACATCTGCCTTGCAGCCTACAGAAATAAAAAGGGAATAAATGGAAGGCAGTGGACTTTAATGCATGATCCAGAGGTTGTACAGTTCAGTATCACTCACAATCTGGTGGTCAGAACTTACACAAATGGAAATACTGTCTCTGGAATGCATATGCTCTTGACAGTTTCCAAAAAGTGACAGCATCAAGAAAGAATGGTACGTGGTGAAGCCTGATCTTCAAATAGCGTGTGTGTGTGTGTGTGTGTGTGTGTGTGTGTGTGCGTGTGCACATCTGTGTGAGTGTATTTTGTAACCATGATTAGAGTAATAGTTGGAAGTGGTAAGGGGAAATAAGGGGGATATCTAACCCACTTCTAGTTCCTGAGATGGGGGGATTATGAGAGAACAAAACCTGCTTTACTTCTGGAACTTAAAAAGAAACTGTCATTAGAGAATAGCCAAGTTTCTCTTACATCAAACAGTAAAAAAAAAATAAAAATTTAAGAAAAAGGGTGAAGCTACAGATGTATATATTGAAATTTCATATTGTCAGATGGCCTTTTAAAAAAATTAGACTAATTTACTCACTTATCAGAAGAGTGGAGAGTCAGTTTCCCCACACTCTCACTCATCATGGGTATTTTTATCTTTTTTTTTAAATTAACATATAATGTATTATTTGCCCCAGGGGTATAGGTCTGTGCATTGTTAGGCTTACACACTTCATAGCACTCACCATAGCACATACCCTCTCCAATGTCCATAACCCAACCACCCTCTCCATACCCCCCTCCCCCCACAACCCTCAGTTTGTTTTGTGAGATTAAGAGTCTCTTATGGTTTGTCTCCCTCCTGATCCCATCTTGTTTCATTTTTTCCTTCCCTACCCCCCAAACCCCCCACTTTGCCTCTCAAATTCCTTATATTGGGGAGATCATATGATAATTGTCTTTATCTGATTGACTTATTTCACTCAGCATGATACCCTCTAGTTCCATCCATGTCGTTGCAAATGGCAAGATTTCATTTCTTTTGATGGCTGCATAGTATTCCACTGTATGTATATGTGTGTGTGTGTGTGTATGTGTGTATAAATATATATACACCACATCTTCTTTATCCATTCATCTGTTGATGGACATCTAGGTTCTTTCCATAGTTTGGCTATTGTGGACATTGCTGCTATAAACATTCAGGTGCACGTGCCCCTTCAGATCACTACATTTGTATCTTTAGGGTAAGGGTATTCTTATCTTTTTTTTTTTTTTAAAGATTTTATTTATTTATTTGTCAGAGAGAGAGAGAGAGCGAGAGTGAACACAAGCAGAGTGGCAGGCAGAGGCAGAGGGAGAAGCAGGCTCCCCGCTGAGCAAGGAGCCCGATGTGGGACTCGATCCCAGGACGCTGGAATCATGACCAGAGCCGAAGGCAGCGGCTTAGCCCACTGAGCCACCCAGGCGTCCCGGTATTCTTATCTTTTTGATCTTTTCCAATTTGATAGATGGAACATACTAGTTTGGTTTAAATTTCATTAATTTTATTAGTGAAATTAATTGCTCCTTTAAATACTAGAGACATTTTATGTTTTTAATATGTGATTCAGATGATCATTTTTGTAACATTAGTTTAAACACAGTAAATTTACCATTCTCCCCCATTGTGATTTTAAAGTTAAGATGTCTATCATTTTGTTTTCATACTTTTATTAAATTATAAGCTCCTTAAAGAGAGCCTATGTCTTACTAAGTTGTATGAGTTACTTTTTTGAAGCCTTTAATAAAAAGTGTGTTATTCATCCCAAAGACCCAATATTTATGTTAAGTGAAAAAATAAGTGAATATCTGAGGTTTAACCTGGAAAAAAGTTGTTGGAGACAAACACATATTTAGTGACATGGGCTGGATAGTTTGCTCTGTTGAACTGGAAAATTTTAAGGTTTATTACATTAATCTCTACTATTTCCAGAAACATCTCAATAAAAAAATACTAAAGAAATCTTGATTATGTTTTTACAGTTACAATATAAAATTGATACAAATTATTTGATTTTTAGCCTTTTTCACTGAAATAAGACCAATTCTTGTTTTATTGAGGCCACTTTTATTCTATAGGGCAATAATATTAATTTTTGACAAAGCACTTTAAACTTAAAACTTGGTACAATAAAAGATCCAGGTCCTCCTCTCCCCCTCCCCCACACCCACCCACTGTATTTTTCAGTTTAGTGATTTGTGAATCAGCTCAGAGACTGAATCAACGTTTTGATCAGGCTGGAATTCATGAGGCAGAGTAAGAGAAATAAAGATCAGTGACTGCTTTACTTGGCAGTCATTGGGAAGGTTTATAATTCTCATCAGTGGTCTTCAGTCTGAAATGGTTTATGTATCTAATGAAATGGAACCTTGTTATCTATCTATCCATTATCTAATTCCCTTTAAAATTACCTTTACCTGACATTTCACTGCAACATCCCAAGATTTCTCTTGTTTTTCTTTTATTTTTTTTCCTTAAAAGTCTCTATTATGGTCTTGTCTCCTGGTTCTGCCTTGATGTAATATTTAAGTTTCAATATGTATTCTTGAGATTGAGTAAAATAAGTATAGTATGAGAAAGAAAAAAATACACATCTTCCAAAAGGCCATAATAAATTGTCTTTATTATTACTTTAACAGATGCTGTGGCATAACTTAAATGACCCATGGTTTCAGAAACACATTTCTGCTTCTTGATGTAGCATTGCTCTTTGGTACTCCATAGGAAATGTTTTCAAATACTAAAAGGATTTGTAGGTCATTTAGTTTCTCCCAAAGTATTTCTCTTCACATCATGTGCTATGAATAAAAATTGTATATATTTACAAATGAAATGTATCCACATGTGCCGATCCCCTTCACCGTCAACTTTGTCATTAATGCATTTGTTTAACCAGTAAAGATTGGCATATACTGTGTGAAATAATGTGGAAACACCAGTCAGTATGTAAATATTGGCCTGTGCAGCATGTCTGACATGTAGTTGAGAAGGAGACAGTATAACATAGTGTTCTAAGTATTATGAAGGAGATGAGCTATGAATACTTGGGAAAGTCATTCCATGTCTATAGAGTGAGTGGCTTCGGAAGGGCATTGTGGAAAGGAACACACATTTGAGTCTGGAAGTTACAAAGAGAAGTTGATCAGGAGAGTGGGGTGGAGCTGGGGACAGTGGGTGTTGAAGGAAAAGAAAGCACTAAAACAGAGAACTACATTTGGGAAGAAAGCAGGTTGCCTTTACAAAAGGAATATGGCAAGGTTAGATCAAGAGTTGAAGGGTGAAAGTGAGGAAAGATGATTTGTAAGAGATACTGAGAACTAAATCATGAAAGGTCTTGTTTGTTATGCTGAGGAGTGTGACTTGAAGTAAAAAAATGTGGGAGTGACATGAACAATTTACATTTTATTAAGGTGGCTTTATAATGGAAGAATTTATAAAGACTAAGATCAATACATTTAATTATTTGAACATAAAAAGGCTGCAGGTCCAAAATAAAAAAGACTAAAATTAAGAAGCAAGCTAAACTGGGACAACCATTTATAATAAATGTGACAAAGGTTAATCGGTTTAGTATTTAAGGGGTTCATTCAAATTGGGAACAACAGCACTAGGAAGATCCTCACAGATAACGGAGAGTGACATTAATAGATAATTAGGAAATAAAATAGGCTAACAAACTTATCAGTATGCAAATGAAAACAATGGGGAGGTCTCATTTTTTGCTTGTCAAATTAGGAAATTTTTCAAAAGAGAATTATAGTCAGACTAGCCAGTGCTGACAAAGCTATGAAACAGAGAGTTTTCGTGCATTGCTGGGGAGAACATACTTTAACATATCTTTTGGATATAACTGTATATTGGGTTTGTAAATTGCTGACATCCAATGACTTAGGAATTCCTCAGCTTGGAATTTTATCTAAGAATATAATCTGAACTATAGAATGAAATGGTCTTCTTTGGGTTATTTTGTTGACATAATTAATCTGAAACACTGGTACATATAAGCATAAAGTGAATATTATTATTACAATTATTATTATTATTGGCACAAATGTTGTCCATAAAACATGTTCAAAAGTCACTTCCAGTAGCAGCAATTTAGAATATTGTGGTAAAGAGAATAACAGAGGTTTAAATTTAATTCTCCACATTATATTAAAACATGTGTCAGGGAAGAATTTGATAATTGTGGTAAAAAATACCCGTCGTGAGAAGTTTTTTTATCTAGAAGTATCCTTTTTATATGATCATAAATAACATTGCATTTGATCCATTAATGAGGAGTGAGACAAAACTGAAGAGAAACCTGAAAAAACATCAGTTTAGCCTTTAAGAAGAGAAAAAAGAATGGTATGGTAGACTCTTGAATAAGTATGTGCTGTTATCTGAAATTACCTCAAAGTGGAAGAATTAAGGTAAGACTTGAGGCACTTTTTCCTGTGGTCAGGAGGTTCTAACCTAGCTGGAAGCAGGGGGAATAGAGAGCAAAATTATAACTGAATGGTGGAAAATGGCTTAAATTGTACTTTTGCAAACTGCATGTCGTCCAAGATTTGGGACAAGTCATTTTTTTTTTTCTATTTGAAATAACTTTCTCAGGCTTAGAATTGCATAATGAACCAGACTAACTCAAATCACCCAGCAAATAGAGATTGGCATTTGGTAAAATATACACAGTTGCAAGTTTCAATGTTCCAGACTAATTTTTCTTTTGAAATGCATTTGTCCTAAAGAACTGTGATGTGCACAGCATGTTATATTCGATAAAGTGGAAGAGAGAAATTGAACTATGAGATTGGCTTCCACCTATGCACCTACTAGAAAAGAACACACCTGCCTCATTTGTTAGAGCTTAATTGCTGACACCACGGAGTTATTTTGAACTTGCGATGCACCCAGGGTAGAGTGGGAGAAGAGGGGGTTGGAAATTGTCTTTTGAGTCCATTCCATCCTCACCCGGTTCCCTTCCCCTCCTCCTCTCTCTCTTTTTTTTTCCCTACTTCCCTTCCTCATTTCTTTCCTTCAGCATTTCAACTTAGATTCCTGGCTTTGCTGACCTGAGTTAGTCTTTGCTTAGGAAGAGTCTATGTGGGAAAAAAAACAAAAACAAACAGCTCAGAGGATCATAGGGGAAGGGAGGGAAACTGAATGGGAAGTAATCAGAGGGAGACAAACCATGAGAAACTCTTAACTATAGGAAACAAACAGGGTTGCTGAAGGGGAGGTAAATAGGAGGATGGGGTGATGGGCATTAAGGAGGGCATTTGATGTGATGAGTACTGGTGTTATATACAACTGATGATTTATTGAACTCTACATTTGAAAAAAAAAGAACCTAGGACTTATGAAATATATCTTGATGTTCTGATATCATTATTCTTATGAAGTGAGTGTAAGCTTTAAAGTGAGATGATCCCGGTAGATTCTCAGTTCTACTGCTTATTAACTGTGTGATATTGTACAAGCCACTGAATTTTACTGAACCTTGGTTTTCTTAATTACAAATTGGATTCCATAAGACCCAGTTTGCAAGGTTGTGGTAAAGCTTTTGACATACAGTAATTGCTTGATACATGGTGCCAAATATTATTATACCCCCAAACAAACAAACCTGTCTTAGATTTCATGAGAGAAGATTTGATACATAGGGTAAAGGATGATTACCAGCCTTTCTTGTCATGGTATGTGGCTCAGATAATAGTCGCAGACTCAGTCCTAAGATATAAACACAGTTTCTGAAATTCATACCTCTAGATGTGTAACATTCTTTTATCTCCCACTTCAGGAAGCATATCAGGGGAACATGGGTGGCTCAGTTAAGGGGCTGCCTTCGACTCAGGTCATGATCCCAGGGTCCTGGGATTGAGTTCCACATCAGGATTCCAGCTCAGTGGGGAGTCTGCTTCTCCCTCTCTCTCTGCCCCTCACCCCACTTGTGCTCTCTCTTTCTCTCAAATAAATAAAGAAAATCTTTAAAAAAGATTCAAGGATTCAAAATACAAGAAAATAATTGTAGTCTTCTAGAAATAATCTTAAATATGATTCAATTTATTTATTTTTAAAAAGATTTTATTTACTTATTTGACAGACAGAGATCACAGGTAGGCAGAAAGGCAGGCAGAGAGAGAGGAAGGGAAGCAGGCTCCCCGCTGAGCAGAGAGCCCGATGCAGGGCTCCATCTTAGGACTCTGGGATCAAGACCTGAGCCGAAGGCAGAGGCTTTAACCCACTGAGCCAACCAGGAGCCCCATGATTCAATTTATTTTTAAAGGGTAAATATGTGTTTGTACAAAATTACTTAAAACAGTCACACAAGTGACTTGTTGAAGGAAACAATGATTGAGAAGTGCATGGCTTGAAGATGTCTTCAGATCCCTGCAGCTTGTATTATTCCATAAAAAACTATACTGTGGGGCACCTGGGTGGCTCAGTGGGTTAAGCCTCTGCCTTCAGCTCAGGTCTTGATCTCAGGGTCCTGGGATCGAGCCCCGTATGGGGCTCTCTGCTCAGCGGGGAGCCTGCTTCCCTCTCTCTCTCTGCCTACCTCTCTGCCTACTTATGATCTCTCTCTCTCTGTCAAATAAATAAATAAAATCTTAAAAAAAAACCAACAACTATACTGAGTGCCTCTGATAGAAGAGGAGAGCAGCCAAGGTTTTGAGATGTAGATGTTTTGAGGAGTAACTAAAGGCGAGAATGAAGTTTTTATAGGTTAAAGAAAACGTGTAATAAAATGGTGGAATGGTATGACTAGAGACCAGGAAGTTACTCTAGGCTGCTGTTATTTCAAGTTATTTACAAGAGATGGAAAGGAGAGAGAACGAGGGAGCAGAAGACTGACTGATTTTAAGTATGTTTAAAATTTTAGAAGTCTATAAAATAGAGATTCCAAAAACTTCCTTATAATTTTATTCACCTTTGTTACCAGATGTTTTCATTTAGTGTGAAAAGAAGTCAAACAAAAAACCAGAGCTACTTTTATTACAAATTAGTCTCATCTTTATCCTTTATGGAGAGATAACAGATAACTGTTGTTTATTGCCTGTTTATTGCTGTCGTAATGAACTAAAAGATTGCTTCAAGGACAAGTCCCTAAGTCTCTTCTGTCTCATTTTCTCATCTGCTGCTTAAAGGGACGGATCAGTTGATAAAAGGTAGCTTACTGTAATGTTCTATATTTCTATGAATATAAATGTTCAGAAAGGAGTCCTGCAGCTGCATGACCAAATTCACAAGCGAGAGACCACAAGTTCCTACAAAGGCAGAGGGTCAGTGTGTGGGAGTGAAAGAACAGGGCATTGGCTCCAACAGCCACTCACTTGGGGCCTGCCACTTAAAGCTTCACTAATTAGACCTTCTTTATCTAGTTCACAGGATGTTCATTGGAGTTGAAAGAGATGAAGCATGTGAAAACACTGGATATAAAACTGGATAACTGTAATCCAGTATCATTAGGTGAAGTAAAACAATGCAACAGTTACAAATCCCAAGAGTTCAATCACATACACAACGAGGGCCACAACAGTATTTTGCACTGTCATCTCATTTTAACTTGAAATGAGCAAGAGACGCTTCTTCATAAATAAGCAGTGAGTGTATCATGACTTTCAGGCTTATTTTTCCCTTATATAACTAGGAGGTTGCCACTTAATATGGAAAATAGAAAATAATTCTGCCAGTCAGAGTTTTTTCCAATTAGAATATTAAGTTATGATGCAAGTAAAGTTTTCAAAGTCATTTGTTAATTAGGACTATTTTATTACTCTTTTATATGAAATATTTTACTGACTCATTATCTGCAAAGGTGGTGCTGAGGTGGCTTCCCTCCCTCCTTTTCTCCCTCCCTTCTGTCTTCCCCCTCCCTCCCTTTTTTCCTTGCTCCTTCCTTCCTCCCACCTTCTCTCTCTCCCTTCCTATCTTCTTCCTCCTCCTTCTCTCCTTCTCTTCCCCCTCTCCCCACCCCTCATTTCTTAAATTTAGATATCACAGAAATCTCTTTCATTGTTTGCTTTCTTTTCTTTCTATAGTATCTCTAAGCAGATAGTCTTTTCTAATGTCATAACTTTGACAACCAGTGATGTGCAGGCTGTTTCCACTTCTGTATGCCTAGTCCCTCTCCTTCAAGATCCAGTTTCCTATTTCCAGTTACCTCCTGGTTATATGTAACTGTATCAGGTAATAACTTAAACTCACAGTGGATTTATTATTTCCTCCCAGACCTGCTCTTCCTTCTCTGGTTCTTGTTTCTGTTAGTGGTTTCTAACCTCCCAACACATAGGCTCCAAAGCTTGCTGTCATCTTTGAATCCTTATTCTCTTGTCCTTCTCATGTGAGCAGACTCCATGTTCTCATGTTTATTTGCTGCTCTCCATTTCCAGGATCATTCTGTAGTTATACTTTACCTCTTCCCTGTATGATTAAGATGCTTAATTGATTTCTCTCTCTCTGTCCTCTCCTCCAATTCATCTTATACTTTACTGCCAGATAAGCCCTAGAATCTCAGAATTAGAAAACAGACCTTGAAGTGATCTGGTCCAAACAACTGGGTGCTTGTTAGTTATTTCTAATTCTTAAGCCAAATCTATGCTTAGATAACTCTCTTGCTAGCTTTAGCCAATCTTTAAAAATAACCTAGCTATTTTAAAGTACTTTTTTCTCTTCTCCCTCCCTTCCTGCTTCCACTCTTCCTCCTCTTTCTCCACTTTTTTTTTTTTTTTAAAGATTTCTATTTAATTGACAGAGAGCAAGAGAGATCACAAGTAGGCAGTGAGGCAGGCAGAGAGAGAGGGGGAAGCAGGCTCCCTGCTGAGCAGAGAGCCCAATGCGGGGCTCAATCTCAGGACCCTGGGATCATGACCTGAGCTAAAGCCAGAGGCTTTAACCCACTGAGCCACCCAGGCGCCCCTCTCCACCTTCTTCATTTGAACCGAAATCCTTCTCCCACTTTTGTCTTAAGTCTGTCCCTGTGGCCATACAGAAAGTCTAATCCCTCTACCACAGGGCAGAATTTCAAGATTTGTTGATAGTTACTATGTGTCAAAGTATAAAAGCTCTCCATTGGGTTAGGGTTTAGAAGATGTCAGGATCACTGTTATTTTTAATCATGCTTGTTGCAAACTTCAGGAGAAAGAAGATAATGAAGTGTGACAGCCATCTCTGAACCCCAAGCTATCCGGTTGTTTAAATTCGTTTTAAAAGTATTTTTTGTGAAGAAAGGCAGAATTTAAGGCCATGAACTTCAAAAACATGCATTAGTAACTCATATATGTTTGAAGTGATTAAAAAGTATAATTTGAGAACTATTTATCTCATACACTAATCATGTTTCATTATATTTTGTAACTAATTAGAACATGTTTCACAGTTCTTAAAAATTACGTTTAGATTTTAGATACACACTAAAATATCCTTATCACAAGAGAATCTTTATATCCTTATACCGAATGGCAAATACAGCAGAGAATTTTGCCAATTTAATACAGAGAACAGATCATATCCAAATTTAATTTCATTTTAGGCTAATTGATTCATTAGGAAATATATCCTTTATATAACTCCCTAGGTCATAAAAATTCCGGATCTCATCTTTTTATGAGCATAAGGAAAAAGAATTACAATACAGAAATTGAATAAACAAAAGAACTTTAATGTCCAAGTAATTTGCTTTTCAGTTTCCCTCCACTACCGAGGGAGTGTTCTTTTTTTTTTTAATTATTATTTTTTTATTTTTTATAAACATATAATGTATTTTTATCCCCAGGGGCACAGGTCTGTGAATCACCAGGTTTACACACTTCACAGCACTCACCATAGCACATACCCACCCAATGTCCATAACCCCACCCTCCCTCTCCCAAATGCCATCCCCCCAGCAACCCTCACTTTGTTTTGTGAAATTAAGACTCTCTTATGGTTTGTCTCCCTCCCAATCCCATCTTGTTTCATTTATTCTTCTCCTACCCCCTTAACCCCCCCATGTTGCATCTCCACTTCCTCATATCAGGGAGATCATATGATAGTTGTCTTTCTCCGATTGACTTATTTCGCTAAGCATGATACCCTCTAGTTCCATCCACGTCGTCGCAAATGGCAAGATTTCATTTCTTTTGATGGCTGCATAGTATTCCATTGTGTATATATACCACATCTTCTTTATCCATTCGTCTGTTGATGGACATCTAGGTTCTTTCCATAGTTGGCTATTGTAGACATTGCTGCTATAAACATTCGGGTGCACGTGCCCCTTCGGATCACTACGTTTGTATCTTTAGGGTAAATACCCAGTAGTGCAATTGCTGGGTTATAGGGTAGTTCTATTTTCAACATTTTGAGGAAACTCCATGCTGTTTTCCAGAGTGGTTGCATCAGCTTGCATTCCCACCAACAGTGTAGGAGGGTTCCCCTTTCTCCGCATCCTCGCCAGCATCTGTCATTTCCTGACTTAACTTTAGCCATTCTGACTGGTGTGAGGTGATATCTCATTGTGGTTTTGATTTGTATTTCCCTGATGCTGAGTGATATGGAGCACTTTTTCATGTGTCTGTTGGCCATCTGGATGTCTTCTTTGCAGAAATGTCTGTTCATGTCCTCTGCCCATTTCTTGATTGGATTATTTGTTCTTTGGGTGTTGAGTTTGCTAAGTTCTTTATAGATTTTGGACACTAGCCCTTTATCTGATATGTCGTTTGAAAATACCTTCTCCCATTCTGTCAGTTGTCTTTTGGTTTTGTGAACTGTTTCCTTTGCTGTGCAAAAGCTTTTGATCTTGATGAAATCCCAATAGTTCATTTTTGCCCTTGCTTCCCTTGCCTTTGGTGATGTTCCTAGGAAGATGTTGCTGCGGCTGAGGTCGAAGAGGTTGCTGCCTGTGTTCTCCTCAAGGATTTTGATGGATTCCTTTCTCACATTGAGGTCCTTCATCCATTTTGAGTCTCTTCTCTTGTGTGGTGTAAGGAAATGGTTGAAGTTCATTTTTCTGCATGTTGCCGTCCAATTTTCCCAACACCATTTATTGAAGAGGCTGTCTCTTTTCCATTGGACATTCTTTCCTACTTTGTCGAAGATTAGTTGACCATAGAGTTGAGGGTCTATTTCTGGGCTCTCTATTCTGTTCCATTGATCTATGTGTCTGTTTTTGTGCCAGTACCATGCTGTCTTGATGATGTAATAGACCTTGAAGTGTGGAATTGTGATGCCACCAACTTTGGCTTTCTTTTTCAATATTCCTCTTGCTATTCGAGGTCTTTTCTGGTTCCATATAAATTTTAGGATTATTTGTTCCATTTCTTTGAAAAAAATGGGTGGGATTTTGATACGAATTGCATTAAATGTGTAGATTGCTTTAGGTAGCGTAGACATTTTCACAATATTTATTCTTCCAATCCAGGAACATGGAATATTTTTCCATTTCTTTGTGTCTTCCTCAATTTCCTTCATGAGTACTTTATAGTTTTCTGAGTATAGATTCTTAGCCTCTTTGGTTAGGTTTATTCCTAGGTATCTTATAGTTTTGGGTGCAATTGTAAATGGGATTGACTCCTCAATTTCTCTTTCTTGTCTTGCTGTTGGTGTAGAGAAATGCAACTGATTTCTGTGCATTGATTTTATATCCTGACGGTTTACTGAATTTCTGCACAAGTTCAAGCAGTTTTGGAGTGGAGTCTTTTGGGTTTTCCACATATAGTATCATATCATCTGCAAAGAGTGATAGTTTGACTTCTTCTATGCCGATTTGGATGCCTTTAATTTCCTTTTGTTGTCTGATTGCTCAGGCTAGGACTTCTAGGACTATGTTGAATAGCAGTGGTGATAATGGACATCCCTGCCATGTTCCTGACCTTAGCAGAAAAGCTCTCAGTTTCTCTCCATTGAGAATGATATTTGCGGTGGGTTTTTCATAGATGGCTTTGATAGTATTGAGATATGTGCCCTCTATCCCTACATTTTGCAGAGTTTTGATCAGGAAGGCATGCTGTACTTTGTCAAATGCATTTTCAGCATCTATTGAGAGTATTGTATGGTTCTTGTTCTTTCTTTTATTAATGTATTCTATCACATTGATTGATTTGCGGATGTTGAACCAACCTTGCAGCCTTGGCGTAAATCCCACTTGGTCGTGGTGAATATTCCTTTTAATGCACTGTTGAATCCTATTGGCTAGTGTTTTGGTGAGAATTTTCATGTCTGTGTTCATCAGGGATATTGGTCTGTAGTTCTCTTTTTTGATGGGATCCTTGTCTGGTTTTGGGATCAAGGTGATACTGGCCTCATAAAATGAGTTTGGAAGTTTTCCTTCCATTTCTATTTTTTGGAACAGTTTCAGGAGAATAGGAATTATTTCTTCTTTAAATATTTGGTAGAATTCCCCCGGGAAGCCGTCTGGCCCTGGGCTTTTGTTTGTTTGGAGATTTTTGATGACTGTTTCAATCTCCTTACTGGTTATGGGTCTGTTCAGGTTTTCTATATCTTCCTGGTTCAGTTGTGGTAGTTTATATGTCTCTAGGAATGCATCTATTTCTTCCAGATTGTCAAATTTGTTGGCTTAGAGTTGCTCATAGTATGTTCTTATAATTGTCTATACTTCTTTGGTGTTCGTTGTGATCTCTCCTCTTTCATTCATGATTTTATTTATTTGGGTCCTTTCTCTTTTCTTTTTGATAAGTCTGGCCAGGGGTTTGTCAATCTTATTAATTCTTTCAAAGAACCAGTTCCTAGTTTCATTGATTTGTTCTATTGTTTTTTTTGGTTTCTATTTCATTGATTTCTGCTCTGATCTTTATGATTTCTCTTCTCCTGCTGGGTTTAGGGTTTCTTTCTTGTTCTTTCTCCAGCTCCTTTAGGTGTAGGGTTACGTTGTGTACTTGAGACCTTTCTTGTTTCATAAGAAAGGCTTGTACCGCTATATATTTTCCCTTCAGGACTGCCTTTGCTGTGTCCTACAGATTTTGAACTGTTGTGTTTTCATTATCATTTGTTTCCATGAATTTTTTCAATTCTTCTTTAATTTCCTAGTTGACCCATTCATTCTTTAGAAGGATGCTGTTTAGTCTCCACGTATTTGGGTTCTTTCCAAATTTCCTCTTGTGATTGAGTTCTAGCTTCAGAGTATTGTGGTCTGAAAATACGCAGGGAATGATCCCAATCTTTTGATACCGGTTGAGACCTGATTTGTGACCCAGGATGTGATCTATTCTGGAGAATGTTCCATGTGCACTAGAGCAGAGTATGTATTCTGTTCCTTTGGGATGAAATGTTCTGAATATATCTGTGATGTCCATCTGGTCCAGTGTGTCGTTTAAGGCCTTTATTTCCTTGCTGATCTTTTGCTTGGATGATCTGTCCATTTCAGTAAGGAGAGTGTTAAAGCCCCCTACTATTATTGTATTATTGTCGATGTGTTTCTTTGATTTTGTTATTAATTGGTTTATATAGTTGGCTGCTCCCACGTTAGGGGCATAGATATTTAAAATTGTTACATCTTCTTGTGGGACAGACCCTTTGAGTATGATATAGTGTCCTTCTTCATCTCTTATTATAGTCTTTGGCTTAAAATCTATTTGATCTGATATAAGGATTGCCACTCCTGCTTTCTTCTGATGTCCATTAGCATGGTAAATTGTTTTCCACCCCCTCACTTTAAATCTGGAGGTGTCTTCGGGTCTAAAATGAGTTTCTTATAGGCAACATATAGCTGGGTTTTGTTTTTTTATCCATTCTGATACCCTGTGTCTTTTGATTGGGCCATTTAGCCCATTAACATTCAGGGTAAGTATTGAGAGATATGAATTTAGTGCCATTGTATTGCCTGTAAGGTGACTGTTATTGTATATTGTCTCTGTTCCTTTCTGACCTACTACTTTTAGGCTCTCTCTTTGCTTAGAGGACCCCTTTCAATATTTCCTGTACAGCTGGTTTGGTGTTTGCAAAATCTTTCAGTTTTTGTTTGTCCTGGAAGCTTTTTATCTCTCTTTCTATTTTCAATGATAGCCTAGCTGGATAGAGTATTCTTGGCTGCATGTTTTTCTCGTTTAGTGCTCTGAATATATCATGCCAGCTCTTTCTGGCCTGCCAGGTCTCTGTGGATAAGTCCTCTGCCAATCTAATATTTTTACCATTGTGTGTTTCAGACTTCTTTTCCCAGGCTGCTTTCAGGATTTTCTCTTTGTCACTAAGACTTGTAAATTATACTATTAGGTGACGGGGTGTGTACCTATTCTTGTTGATTTTGAGGGGGGTTCTCTGCACCTGCTGGATTTTGATGCTTGTTCCCTTTGCCATATTAGGGAAATTCTCTCCAATAATTCTCTCCAATATACCTTCTGCTCCCCTCTCTCTCTGTTCTTCTGGAATCCCAATTATTCTAATGTTGTTTCATCTTATGGTGTCACTTATCTCTCGAATTCTCCCTTCGTGGTCCAGTAGCTGTCCGTCCCTCTTTTGCTCAGCTTCTTTATTCTCTGTCATTTGGTCTTCTGTATCACTAATTCTTTCTTCTGCCTCATTTATCCTAGCAGTGAGAGCCTCCATTTTTTATTGCACCTCATTAATAGCTTTTTTGATTTCAACTTGGTTAGATTTTAGTTCTTTTATTTCTCCAGAAAGGGCTTTTATATCTCCCGAGAAGGTTTCTCTAATACCTTCCATGCCTTTTTCAAGCCCGGCTAGAACCTTGAGAATCGTCATTCTGAACTCTAGATCTGACATATTACCAATGTCTCTATTGATTAGGTCCCTATCCTTCTGAACTGCCTCATGTTCTTTTTTTTTGTGGTGAATTTTTCCGCGTTGTCATTTTGTCCAGATAAGAGTATATGAAGGAGCAAGTAAAATACTAAAAGGGTGGCAGAGACCCCAGGAAAATATGCTTTAACCAAATTAGAAGAGACCCCAAATCGTGGGGGAGAGAAAGGGGATAAAAAGAGGTTCAGAAAAAAAAAGAAACAATCAAAAAAGAAAACAAATAAAGAAAAAATAAAAAAAGAAAAAATGTATTAGATAAACAAGTTAAAAAACGTTAAAAAAGAAAAGGGTAAAGGTTAAAAAAAATTAGCAGAAGAAGAAAAACAAATTGAAAAAAATAATTAAATTAACTGCAAGACTAAAGAATCATGGGGAGAAAGCCATGAGTTCCGTGCTTTGCTTTCTCCTCCTCTGGAATTCTGCTGCTCTCCTTGGTATTGAACCTGCACTCCTTGGTAAGTGAACTTGGTCCTGGCTGGATTTCTTTTTGATCTTCTGGGGGAGGGGCCTATTGTAGTGATTCTCAAGTGTCTTTGCCCCAGGCGGAATTGCACCGCCCTTACCAGGGGCCGGGCTGACTAATCAGCTCGGGTTTGCTTTCAGGAGCTTTTGTTCCCTGAACGCTTTCTGTAGAGTTCCAGAGGACAGGAATGAAAATTCTGGCCTCCCGGTCTCCGGCCCGGAGGAGCCGAGAGCTCGGGGCCCCACTCCTCAGTGCGCCCTCAGAGAATAGCGCCCAATCACTCCCGTCTTCCTGGCCTCTGGCCGCGCTCCGAGCTCACCGAGCCTGTGACCGGTTCAAGGTAACCCGGAGCTGAGAGCTCACTCCTCGGCTCTGTCTCTGTAGCCGGCTTCCCCGTTCTAATACCTGCAAGCTCTGCGACACTCAGACACCCCCGATCCTTCTGTGACCCTGCAGGACCTGGGGCCACGCTGACCCCGCATGGGCTTCACCCCGGTTTAGCCTCTGGAGCGATGTCCCTCAGCGGAACAGACTTTTAAAAGTCCTGATTTTGTGCTCCGTTGCTCTGCCGCTTGCCGGGAGCCAGCCCCCTCCCCCCGCGGTCTATCTTCCCGTTGCTTTGGATTCACTTCTCCGCCAGTCCTACCTTTCAGAAAGTGGTTGATTTTCTGTTTCTAGACTTGCTGTTCTTCTTCTCTTCGATCTCCCATTGGATTTGTAGGTGTTTGCAATGTTTACATAAGCTATCTAGCTGATCTGCTACCTGATGTAGTCTCAGCCTGTTACTTCTCCGCCATCTTGACTTCTCCCCTGAGGGAGTGTTCTTAAGGGGAGAGTTAAATTTCTAATTTTATATATATATATATAATATATATATATTATATATATATATTTTAGGTGGAACAGTCTTTATTCCTTCAGCCATTATTCATATTATGACAGTGTCAAGATCCTTTATTGACCTGGTTATTTTACTGGGGCAAAGACTCATTTTGTTTGTAAGACTTGTAGCAGATGCTGCTGGTACCCTACCTTATCTCCTAAATATGTGTAGTTCTCATTCTTAACAGGTATCCTATAGCAGGCACCTGTGGTTCTTCGCTGAGGGTTTCTTCTGTCTGATGCTTCCTGAGTCTTTTCTGGTATCCTCTCCTTGCACTCAAATCTTAGTCTCATGTTTGCTTCTGGGGAAACCTTACTTAAATTACCTTTCTCAAAATATCCTACTGTATACTTTTACACTCAAACATAAATTTTGCCTTTACTTGAATCTTAAGAGACAGGGAATATTAAGATATCAAATGTTTTTGGTCAGCCATGTTAAGACTTTTTTTTAAAAAAAAAAATCTTGATTTTAAAAGCAAAGGGAGGGTTGCCTGGGTGGCTTGGTCAGTTAAGTGTCTGATTGCTGATTTTGGGTCAGGTCAAGATCTTGGGGCTGTGAGATTGAGCCCCACGTTGGGCTCTGCTCAGTGGGGAGTCTGCTTGAGATGCTCTCTCTCCCCCTATCTCTGCCCTTCCCTCTGCTCCTGTGCTCTAAATATAAAATAAAATAAAATAAAATAAAATAAAATAAAATAAAATAAAAGCAAGGGGATATCATTGAAGGGGTTTCCAGCAAAGGAATGGCAAGATCAGATATTCATTTTGTGGAGGATGGATTTGAGAAAGGCAAGACCTGGGGTGGATATCCACTGAGGAGTGTGTCGCTGTAGTCCAGGCAAGAAATGGTGGCCAACTGTGGTGACAGCAGCATATAATAATTACAAAGAGAAGGGTGTGGTTCTGAGAGACATTAATGGAGTGGAATTGACAGAACTCGGCTATTGGTATTAAATAGCTGTGAAGGCGAGGGAATAACTGGTTAGCTGTCCGTGCTACTTTTCTTCTTAAGGAAGAAGAAAGTTTGGAGAATGGAGAGAAAAGCTTTTGTTTTTGACTTGTTATGTTTGAAATATATGTGTGAGCTTGAAGAAGCATATGCTGTTTTAGCGGGAATGTAAATAAGACATGTTTGTGAAGCTGATATTTAAATTTACTTTTATTTGTTCAAAATGTCTTCCACATTCTGTCCAGAGCATCTGTCATCTGTATCATTTTTACATTAGTATGTTTCACATTTTCCTGCTACTGAAAATTATACCATGATGTAACCATTTGGACTAATTGCCATTTGCATATCAGTTCATACCTCTTAGGTGCCAGGAGACTAGGTAGAGAATCAACTCATGTGAAGCTTGTATCTGTTAGACATTTGAAATGGATAAAATAATTAGAATGTGTGTGAGTGCAAAGGATGGTTGGCGTGTATACAGAATATTTTAAAAAATACCTCTATAATTGAAGGAAAAAGACTTGTTTTGTAAGATTTGAAAACTTTCTTTAGCCATCTGCAAAGCACCAATGTGGCAAGTACTAGCTGATATTAATTATTTTATGAAATAATTTGATTTTCCTCCTTTTGTTATGTGTTCATTTATATGGACAGCAGTGTTTAATGGACAAAGCAGATAATGCACCCTGTCCTCATGAAACTTACATGAGGGAGATAGACAAAAGACATGAAACAATAAATGGGTAAACTATTTATTATGATAGGTGCTGATAATGCTCTGAAAACAGTGAAGAAATATATCAGGTTAGAGGAAATGGGGAAGTGGGTAGTGAAGGTGGGGTTGGGAGAGGCAGTTCGTAGGATTAATATAGGTCTGCTGAGAAAGTGAGATCTGACCAAATGTTGGTAGGAGGCTAGGGAGTGAGACAAGAGTATATTTGGAGGAAGAACATTCCAGGCAGATCAGCTAGAATAAAACACCTAAGATGGGAGCAGACCTGGGAAAATCAAGAAACAGCAGGGAGATCAAAAGGCTGGAGGAGTGAGCAAGAGAAGAACCAGGATGCCAGGTGACGAAGAGTACCTTATTGTGGGAGCTTAAGCTTTTACTGTGAGTGAGATGGGAAGAAGTAAAAAGGCTAAGGGCAGAACAAAGATATTTTCTGACATATTTTTAAAGGATCACTCAGGCTTCTACTGAGAATAGACAATAAATGGTCTCGTATGAAAGCAGAGATCACTTAGGAGGCTTTTACACCTGTCCAGCTGAGAGGTGATAGGGGCCTGAATCAATACAGTAGTGATGGGAGATATGACAAGTGGCTAGACTCTCCATATTTTTTGCATGTAGAGCCAAAAGGATTTGCTGATGGTTTGTATCTGAAATGTGAGAAACAGAAGAGTCAAAGGTGGCCTGAAGTCTTTGGCCTAAGTGAGTAGTAGGATGGAATTGCTTTTCACCAAACTGGGAATGCTATAGAACAGCAGGTTTTGGGGGTGGGCTGAAGAATCAACAGTTCAATTAGGTGTGATATCCTAAGTTTGAGGTATTTATTAGATTACCAAGTGGTTAAAAATAAAATAATGCTGAGTATCTGAATATAACCGAATAAAGCTTACAATACCTCAAGCTTTTTTCCTCATCATTTATTCATTTTGTTTTACACCAAATAAATGACACTATACTTGTAGCAGGAGGCTCTAGGCAATACCATTATAAGCCTGAATTTGTGTGAGTAGGTCTTGTAGATCAGTGAGACTATATATGCTGAAAGGCAATTTACAAAAGAGGGACAGAAGGACCTCATGGAAAATAATTCATATTAAAGGAAGTGGCAAAATACACAGGCTTGCCCCTATAGCAAAGCTTTATCTGTCAAACCAGAGGGACAGTACTAGCCACAGAATGGTGCCCATCTCTCAGATGTGTTCCAAGTCCAGTTTCTTCTCTCCCGACTCCCTTCTGTGGTAGACTTAATTTTGGATATTATGGGAGAGAGGGTTGTGAATAAAAAGTGAAAGAATTACTTTTACTAAAACCTCTGTAAGATATTAGGACAGAAGAGATTATTGCATTGGCTTATTTCTGACAAGATTGGTAAGGTTGGGAAAGAAGATCAATTTCTTACATTAGTTAGAACACTGTGTAGCTTTGGTACTTTGGTATTCACTGCGTGAGTAGCCCGAGCAATGATATGGATGTGTCCACAGTGTCGGGGACCTTGAGGATTATGGTATGGTGGTAGCCAGTGGAAGCAGGAGTGGAGCAAAGTTGATGGTGCCAAGTCACAAGGTAGATGTTATGGACTACATGTTGTGTTCCCCTCAAATTCATATGTTGAAATCCTGACTCCCCCAGTGTGATGATTTTAGGAACTAAGGCCTTTGGCTGTAATTAGGTGATAAGAGTTGAACCCTCATGAATAGGATTAGTGTTCTTATAAGAAGAAATATAAGAGACATGATCTCTCTTTCCACTGCGGGAGGACATAATGAGAAAATAGCCATCTACAAAACTGGAAGACGGCCTTCACCAGGGACCTGAGCATGCTGGTACCTTAATCTTAAGCTTCTAGCCTCCAGAACTGTGAGAAATAATCTTTTTGTTTGTTTGTTTAAGCCAATCATTTCATTTTATGGTACTTTGTGATAGCAGTTCAAACAGCCTAAGACAGTATATCTCAAGATCTTTATGAAATTCCCACTGGGGACTCATAGCAGTACTTAGGGTGTGTGGTGTGTGCGTGTATGTGTGTGTGTACTACACAGACTTTTGGGTTCAAAATATTAGATGGATTTGAGAACCAGAGAAATATAAGGTTTTGTTTCTTTGTTTTGTTTTGTTTTGTTTTGCCTCAATCTGGGGTGGACTAAGGGGGTGGCTTTAAATGAATCATTTTTAGCAAAAAAAAAAAAATACTATATTTTTGGTCACTGTGGTTATTTGGCATAGGATGCTACTGAAACACAAATCATGAGTCTCATTTCTACATATACCTGTTGGGAAAGATTGATTAAGAAAGTAATATTTATTGTGTCTATTCTGTGCAAGACAGTATTGTAAATGCTTTACATAAGCTATTTCATGGTATAAGTTACCATTGACCCGGCGAAGCCTGGAGAAAGAAGGGCTTCGTTATAAAGGTGATGATGACGATGACGAGGACCTTGAGGACAACAAGTATTTACAGAGTAACTAATATCTTAGGCATATACAGTGTGTTTTACGTACATTATGCTACTTAATATTTGCCTCAGTACTATTAGATGGACATCGTTACACTCATTTTACAAATGAGGAAACTGAGAATCAGGTCTGTTGAGAAATTTGCCCAAGGTTACACAGGTAAGCTGCAGAGTGGCTATTCAAATCTAGACCTCTGACTTCGAAGTCTACCTACTTGCTAAGACGGCTAGTGCTTCAATAATGCTACACAAATCACCCCAGAATTCAGAAGCTTTCCATTTAAAATTTCTATTTTTCTCACTTCTGTAGCTGTGGATCTGCAGGAGCAGAGCTGCTTTCTGGCTGGGCCAGCCTGGTTGACTCCGGATTTGGGTTATGGCTTATGTATCTCATTTGGGGTGTTCTAAGGATGTACTTTTATCATGGCTATCAGAGATGCCCAGGCAGACCACATACACTTTTTTAATGCCTCTGCTCTGGTTATATCCACAAACATTTCAAAGAAAGTCACATGGCCAACCCCAGTGTCAGTGGGAATGAGGAAGCATCCTCACAGTGGGAAGAGCTGTGAGACTAGATGGCTTGGAGAATAGATTAATGGTTTTATAATAGGGAAGGAGCGAAGAATTGAATACAATAATCCAATTTACCATAATACTGCATCCCACTACTTTCCTGTTGAAAGGAAATTTATTTCCCTCCTGCCTTGAAAGAGTCATTTTATAACTATATTATCCATTGATGGTGGTTTGGAAAGCTAAGAGCCGCATCACACAAAACATTAGATCTTAACACGTGCTTGAAAAACTACGGATGACACTGAGTGTTCTAGTTAACTGGGAAGTGCAAAGGTGCATTTCCTACTTCTATTACTTACATGCGTTTCTCTTCGAGTAAGATAAAATTAAGTTTAAATGCTGCCATCTGTGTCCAAGTTGGATCTCTTTATAGTTCCGAGACTTACTCCTCACTCACTTTCCGTAATTGCTAATTTCTTGCCCATGCGGATGTTTCTATAATAATGCATATTACCTCTTAAGCTTTTCCATATGATAAGAAAGCACCTTGTTGGTTCATTAAAATCAGAAAAACAATATGATCCAACAAATTGCTTTGCCTCTTACATACCAAAATTCTTTTTTTGGTTGAGTGTTTTGTTTTGTTTCATTTCAGGTAGGGATAAAGGCTTCGTGCAGACAATGCTTTCATTTGTGGAGATTCTGCACATTAGTACTGCCTTAACTTGCATATCACAGAATCAAAATTCTGTGATTTTGAAATCTTACAGGAGGTAAATGCTAATAACCCTGAATTGTTGTTTATTTGTACCCTGCCAGGTGGAAGTGCATTTATCAACATTCACTTGAAATCTGGGTATACCTTCCTGAGTTATCTTCCAGGTGAGTCCCGAAATGTTCGTAAAAACCTTCAAAGTTAATCTAAAAGCAATTTAAGGGAGAGTCGTAGCAGACACTTTTGTTCTTTATTTGTATCTTTGGCTTTGTAAGAGGTCCTTTTCAAGGTGCACCACAGTGGAGCTAGAAGTAGTTCTAACAGGAGGTAGCTTCTCGCAGAGAGGAAGCTTAGTTTAGACATCTCACTTCTTTAACATTTCTTTCCAACCTCCTATCAAAAGCATCCACCAGGGGCCTGTGAAAGCACATGGGGAATATGCTGTGAAAAACCGCTCACCTTTGATAGCCAAGAGCAAAAGTCAGGCAAAGGTGACCTTTTTTCCTTTTCTGTAGCTCAGCTGAGGAACTTGCTTTTTGAACTTTGGCAGCTTAGCTTCTTCCACCATCCAGTCCTCTCAACAGCCAGTATAGGACAGCCCAGCAGGTGAGTTAATTGCTTCTCATTGTAAAAACCTGCAAAGTTCACTTTGCAAAACACTCCACAGTTAGTGGTGGGAAACATGCTTCCAAAAAGTGACAGCAGTTCGAGGGACCACAAAATGGCTCTTCTGTTCATTCTGCTTGAACCTGTAGACCGCTTGTTTTCACGGCTCTGAGCTCTGGGCACTAAGCTAAGGGCTCTACGGAACAGCCTTATGAAGTGGGTAGTATTCTTAGACCCATTTTATAGGCAAGGAATCAAAGGCTTAGAAAAATGACAGTTTGTTTCTCAAGGTCACACAGCTGTTAAATGGAGGAATCAAGGTTGGACTTTAAAACATATTCACAATCACGTCAGCTAACTCCTCTCGTTGTGCCTTTGCAGTGGGAATGCTTCATAGGTGGGTAAACATCCACCAGAAGTGATTAAGTATCTTCATTTCAAAACCTTTTTAATGGAATTATATGTGTGCATGTGTTTCTGTACCGGAACCAATTTGAAGAAAAATGTGAGGCTTTCCTGAATCCCTGAAATGTTGTTTTAAGGACAAAGGTGTGGAAAAAGTAGAGTCACAGAATCAAAAGAAATAGCTTAAAGAAGCAAAGCACTTGAAATCTTATCCTGATTCTACCTTCCTGGGAGTGTGACCTTTGGAAAATCACCTTGTATATCTGAAACTCACTTTCCCCATCTGTAAAATGGAGATACTTAATCTCTTCTTTATGAGTCAATGAGACAATACATACGTTAATATATGCCTAATAATAGTAGGACTCTACTGCTGTTAGGTGACTTCCATTTTCTGTAGTAAGATGTGTGTTTGTGCATTTGTGTAGGCATGTATATGTATGTATGTTTGTATGTATGGGAAACGGGCAGTATCTATCATATTCTTTTGACGAGT
Organism: Enhydra lutris kenyoni; assembly: GCF_002288905.1. Classification (NCBI taxonomy): domain Eukaryota; kingdom Metazoa; phylum Chordata; class Mammalia; order Carnivora; family Mustelidae; genus Enhydra; species Enhydra lutris. The sequence goes on along the minus strand of NW_019154133.1, from coordinate 2,602,837 downwards.
ATGTCGATTTGACTTTTCTAAGTATGTTATAACAAATGGTCCTGGTGGAGTTCACCAGCAGGAAGGCATATTAAGAATAGGAAAACAGTGCAGAAAAGCAGTTACACCAGTATTTGCCAGATTTTTTTCTTAGACCATGATTATATTAGATATACATTGATGCTTATGAGGTTCTTAAATGATTACCTTGTAGGAGACCTCTTATTTGCCAAATTTAATTCACTTTAATTTTTTGAAAGGCATCATTATGATAAAATGTTTATTTTTTCCTCCTAAAAGGACTCTTCTATATACAAGTTTATATTAGAAAGAGCAATGATACTAAATAAAACAAAATCCTTTACATGTATTTGACACTGTTAAACAACATGTCCTTTTTTGATATTTCTAAAAGAAAGAAAAACCCAACTCTAACAAATTAGCAAACTACATATTAGCCAAATCCATAGTTATTTAGAGCTAGGCTAAAATTTTGAAAACTGCATATAGTACTTTTGATTTGTTTGGGCGCACATAATATTGGCATTCTCTGTAAAAAATACTCCTTTCTCATTCAGAATCTTAGCTTTGTGCATAAAGGACTTAGATGTTTTCTTTCCAGAGTATTGTTTATTTGACTCTTAAAAAGTAAACTAATTTGTTGAGCCATAGAATAGTCTATAGATGGTCTCAGACCGAGATACATTTAACAACATACTTTTGATTCCCAGAGTATTCACTGAGCAGTCATGAGTAACTAAAAGAATTGAAAGAAAGATTTCAAGGTGTCTGTTATTATAGGCGCTGGGAATTGTGCAGGGGATGAATCAGACATAATCCATCTTTTATGGAGTTTGTAGGATTGCCAGATCAACTTCCACAGTTTCTCTTACATTTAGTTAGTAACTGACATTACATCTCTCTGAATAAACAGTAGCACAGCAGTCTGTGATATAAGTTATCTGCATTATATTTTTAACTTCATCTTAATAATATGGAGGTCTGGATTTCTATAAGGTAATAGGAATTAACATCTAGCTGTGATTTTGGTTAATCTGCAAAATTTCTGTGTATGCCAAGAAAACTCTTTTCTTAAAATTCCCAGGGTTGATTCATGGGCTGGACAGGTCATTTAACTTGGCATATTTCACTGACCTTGGCAAAATAGACCTTCGAATACTACTAAAAATCCTTAGCACTGGGCAACTCTTCAGTGATGCAGGATTTAGTTACTTATTCAGTTTTTGGCAAGAGTTTCTAACATGTCAGCTGAACATATTTTCCATTCTGTGTTTTTGCCCTCATAAAATCAGATTTCCCATACCTGTGTTTTTTGATGCCATAATTCCTTCTTTCACATTTATAGCTGTTCCCTGGCCAGGTGTGGGTATCTGTCTGTTGCAGCTGATTCATGAGCACTCCGGCTTGCCTCAGAAAGGACAGAGTGAAATTTCATAGAGCACTTTGGCATGTCTTTCTCCACCATTTCTCATAGACTCTGGGCATAAATAATTTGTTAGGAACAGAATGTGCAGAAATATAAAGAGGAGTGGCTGATGAGGTAGTGAGTCAGGAGACATCATGAGGTGTGGGCATCTGACAGAAGATTTAGGATGCCAAGGAGTTTGGAGTTGATCTGATAGCAGATAAGAAGTCCTTGAGTACGGGAGTAGTGTAATGAAAACTGCATCTCATACGAAGACCTTGATCTAATGGCTTGGATAAGTCAACATGGGGAAAAAAAATTGGAAGCAATAACAAGTCATAATAGTATGAACAGGTAATAATGAGGTCTTAATGGTGATTTTAAGATTTTTTTCTTCTTAAGTAGAATATAACTGAGGATAAAATAATATTTTTTTCAATATTTTAATAGTTGGAAAGCAGACAGATTGAGATAATCTTGAGAAAATTTAAGTAAGGAGTTTAAGGTTCTACCAATTTTCATCTTCCATTGTCCATCCTAGATTTCATTATGCCATGCCTCTGTCTTGATTATGCAGTCCCTACCCTTAACTGAATGATTTAGAAGTAATTTTAGGTTTCTGTAATTTTTATTTAAAAGAGGAGTTTTAGATCCCATATTGATATCTATTTGCCTATCAACTTTCTATAGCTATAAAATTGTTCAACATAATATATAAATAATCTTTACCAGCAAAAATGCAAATTATAAAATTATGAAATATGAACTTTATCCACTTCTGTGTTCTTCGTCATCATCCATTTGTTCATTCATCTATCTTCTTTGGGGCTTATAGTTAACATTTATAAAGCATTTCAGAATGACTTTGAAAGGCAGATCAATGTGTGTTTTGACCTTGTATTTAGGAGTTCCCCTTAGAGACCACTACATCAAAATTCTTACTGGTGATCTCAAATAAGATGGTTGCAGACATATATATCACTTAGGATATACCTAGGAACTGACATAGATTAAAGACTGATTAAAAAAAAAGTTAGGGATTGTTATCTCAAGTGGTGGTGTATTTCTATATTTTTTGGCTACACTCAGACATATTATGTTCATTAAAGAGGAATTGTCAGTCTACTATTATTATTTCATATCAGCTCTTTAGATCTGAGCAAATTAATATACTCAAATGTGGTTGGTCTAAATTGAGGTGCGGTATGTATAAAATACACACTAGGTTTTGAAGATTAGTACAAAAGAAGAATATAAAATATTTCTTTAATAATTTTTGTACTGATTACATCTTGAAATAGTATTTTTGAAATACCTAGTTACATAAAGTATATTTCTAAAATTATTTCATCTAGGGCGCCTGAGTGACTCAGTGCGTTAAAGCCTCTGCCTTTGGCTCAGGTCATGATTCCAGGGTCCTGGGATGGAGCCCCACATCGGACTCTGTGCTCCGCGGGAGCCTGCTCCGCTCCGCGCCCCCCCCCGCCTGCCTGCCTCTCTGCCTACTTGTGATCTCTGTCAAATAAATAAAAATAAAATCTTTAAAAAAATAAAATTATCTCATCTGTTTATTTTTTATTTAGCTACTAGAAAATCTTAAACATATAGCTCATGTATTTTTACATGAAACATTAGTCTAAACATTTCTGCAAATAGTTGTTGCACAGATGAGTAGGCCTATGAAAATTCTATTTACCAGATTTCCTTTTCCTTTGTCTACAGTAAAATGCCATATTTGTTGGAGTCCACATCTATCCTCCCACAATCCTACCCCAGCAATCCCCCATATCATTAGGTGAAAGAGCAGAAGCATCTGCTTGAAGTACAAATGTGTTCTGTGAACAGCAAAGAGGTAAACATAGGAAGGAGAGGCAGCTGTTCCCACTTTTCAGAAAGACTCCCTGATTCATTTCTAATTGACTTGTGCTTGCTCTTTCTTGCCAGATACGTTTCAGTTCAATACATTTGTGGTCTGTAGCTGTCCTTGAGGACATCCCAGTCTGCTAAGGGCCATCGCCTTTCACTAAAGTCAGTAAATCCTGGGCAAGGTACATTGCTCTGCAGAATCTTTGTAATAAAAATTCTTTGGCCGTAGAGCCAGAGAGGAGAATCTTTCTCTTCTCCTCCTCCTCTTCTTTTTTTTTTTTTTTTTTTTTGGACTCCAGATTTATTTCATTTGTCTTCCCCTGATCATATACATGCTTGAGACAGTCAATGCTTTCCCAGGGTAGATCAATTGTAGACTCAATCTCCACTTGTACTCCTGACTATGGCACCGCAGATTGGTGTAGGAAGGTTAAGCTGACTTCAATGACATCATTCTTAAAAGAATAGGAAACTTGGGACGCCTGGGTGGCTCAGTTGGTTAAGCAGCTGCCTTCGGCTCAGGTCATGATCCCAGGGTCCTGGGATCGAGTCCCACATCGGGCTCCTTGCTCATCAGGGAGCCTGCTTCTCCCTCTGCCTCTGCCTGCCATTCTGTCTGCCTGTGCTTGCTCTCTCTCCCTCTCTCTCTCTCTGACAAATAAAATCTTTAAAAAAAAAAAAAAGAATAGGAAACTTATTGAATACATACTACGTGCTAGACACTGAGGGCTATTTACAATCATTCTCCCAATGACTCTTTATTTCAAGCTTATGAGAAGTTTTTTGATATTCTAATTTTATAGTGAAAAAAACCCCTGAATATCAGAGAGATCCCATAACTAACCAGGATGGAGCCTTAATTTGAAATCAGCTATCTCTAAGTCTATTCATGATTTTTCATGTTACCGTTTTGCTAGGAATGTCTTTGCTGTTTAATTAGTTTATTATTAGTAGACCTTTTCCCCCTACTATTTGCATTTCTTTCCTTACTGTAGTTAAGATTTTATTTTATATTTTTAATATTTTATTTATTTATTTGACAGAGAGAGAGACATCACAAGTAGGCAGAGAGACAGGCAGAGAGAGAGGGGAAGCAGGCTCCCTGCTGAGCAGAGAGCCCAGTGCAGGGCGCGATCCCAGGACCCTGAGATCATGACCTGAGCTGAAGGCAGAGGCTTAACCCACTGAGCCACCCAGGCGCCCTGTAGTTAAGAGTTTTAAAAATATTTTCTTACCTTATACTGTCTCATAATTACCTTTAAAATAATATTACTCATGATTTATCCACACTTCATTAAATTTAGTCTTTAAGATTGACTTTTAATCATTGTCAACATCTGTTGGTCATTTGTAAACTTTAAAAACAATGGCTAACAGGCATATATGGTTCCAACTACATGCCAGGAGCAGTTTGCATCACTTTATATATATGTTCTCATTTAATTATCTGCCAGACACTATGTTGCAGGTATGATTATTATCCCTGTTTTACAAATAAGGAAACTGAGACAATGGAGGTTAATGATTACTAAGTGGAAGAACCAGCATCAAGCCTAGGCATCCTACTTCCAGAGTCTACATGCTAAACTCCTGTGCTAGCCTGCTTTTTCCCAATTAACGGGTTACCTACTCTTTTTCTTTTTTTTGAGATTTTATTCATTTATTTGAAAGAGAGAGCATGAGCGGGAGGCGAAGAGGGAGAAGGAGAAGCAGACACCCAATTGAGCAGAGAGCCTAACATGGGGCTGGATCCCAGGACTCTGAGATCTTGTCCTGAGCCAAAGGCAGACAGACACTTAACTGACTGAACCACCTACTCTTTATAGTTTTTTCTTCAGAAATATTTCCACTTATTGCCAGTTTCCATTTCCCATGAAAAATAATAGGCCCCATCAGAGGAACATTGTGGGAGATGAACTAAATTTAAGTAGTTAAGTTTTGAAATAGAAACAAATATTTAAATTGTCTTTATTGTTTTGCTTCATCTGCATCTATATTTTGTGAGTTATATAATTCTTATTTTATTCAATTCAAATTCAAATTTACCTAGTCTTCACTCAGACTAATGGTAAAACCATTGAGGGATTCTTGGGCATTGCCAGTGGTTGGCATTTGCATCGTTCTCTGGGTCTCTGATCTTTCACATCAAAAGACAGAACGGAATTTAGTACTGGAAGGACAGAATCATCAGGCCCAGTTTCTGCCAACCCTAAACACACCAGTGGCAGTGATGTGCCAAGAGTCTCATCTAAACCGCTAAGATGTCTGAGAGTTGAAAAGACCAAAAAGGAAGGAAAATGGCTGGATATTCTGAGTGTAGGATATGGGGGCTTCTCAAAGAGAATCAGGTTGAATTTCCAGCTCTTTTTAAAGACACGTGTAGCGTATTTGCTAATTCTGGAAATAATTTCCTGTGCATTTTCTCCCATTGTTCTGACAATATATAGAAAAGGGTGCAGAATGTAATGGATGAAAAGATTTCATGTATAGTCTATCTCCTTAATGTTTTTGTGCTTTGAAATGTTTTAACTTTATATCTACTTCTGACTCTTAAGTGTGATGTATAAAATATTAATTTCAGTAAAACAGCCCTCTCATTTGACTTTCTTCCTATTGTGAGTATGTGTTTGAAGAATGTAAAGGTAAGACAGCTTAAAGTATATAAAGTTCTGAAATTTGGTTGTTATATTGATAATGAAAATCAGCCTGCAGTCTCCTGCATTTGTCAGAGAATGGAAGGTCTAATTGCTAAGTTAATTTCCTTGATTTCAGTGATGTTTCAGGTTGTATAACATTTTTGCTGGTTAGCCCTGGTTCCTGGGATTCAAGCTGTTCTTTCTGGTTATCTTTTCTACTCAGTGTAGTCCCCACTAAACACATTTGGGAGTCTGTGTATTACCAGACAGCTTTAATCTCTCCACTTTTATGCACCTTCAAAACAAGATCATAGAACAAATGTAATTAACGGAAAATGGTCAGAAAGCAGTCAGTCTGTAGAATGGATGTATGCTATACCATCATTCCTCTGAATTCTGAGACTTCAAAATGTCTGCTCCAACAGGCAAGCACATACCAAAATACAGAATTGAAATTACTGCATTTTTTTCTCGTTTCCCTTCCTCCTAAAGTCTTCTACATCACTTCTTTGTTTCAAGTCTTACAATATTTGCCCACTGCACCTTGAAATAATCTAATCCTTTACAGTGACCTGCAAAGCACTGTATCATCTGGCCCGTGTCTGCTTCTTAGAACTTATCTCTGTGATATCCCCATCACTCACTCTGCTCAACACACTGGCCCCCCCTTTTCTATTTCCTAAACATGCGAACTTTTTCTTGACTCAGGGTCTTGGCATTGGTTATTTCGTCTACACAAGATGTTTTCCTTTAGATCTTTTGATGCCTGAGTCCTTCTTACCATTCAGGTTCAGCTCAAATATTAGTTTCTCAGAGAAGTTTTCTCTCTCCACTCAGTTTACAGTAACTGTCCTCCTTATTGTAGATCACTTTGCCATGTAAAATGATCTTGTTTATTTATTCTTTTCTCACTCTTTTCTCCCCACTGTATTAATTTCCATAAGGTCAAGAATCTTTTAATTTATGTTGATCTTTGTATTTCTAGCTTCTAGCATACTTCCTGGCACATAATAAATGCTCAATAAATACCCGAGTGAATGAATAGATAGAGTAGTCAAAAGACAACTTATACTTCACAGAGAGGCTGTGTGGCTCAACTTTGAATTTGGTCAGGATTTGTGCAAAGGTAATAGAATAGCTTTCATCAAAGGAGACAAGATAAAAAAAATTGGATTTCGAAAGGACTGCATTCGTTATGTGAATGAGGAGATGACAAGAGTGTTCTTGAAGAGATAATTCACGAAACAGTGAATTTTCAAAGAGTGTAAGGGGACTTAACATTAGTTACGTGGTAGCACCTCTGAAAATCAGAGACGAAATGAAATTAGTCTAATTGCATGAAGGAGTTTCTTTGTTTGACTGTAATCATTATTTGGAATCACCTGTACCCCAAATCTATCTTACTAGATTTCAGGAAGAGAAAGACAATTACCTGGGCACAAATGCATTTTATTCCTTTCTTACTGCAGAGCTCCAGTGCTTTTGGTTTGATAAATTGCTTAAACTACCTGGCTGGCTTGAAGGGAAAGTTATGTTTTTACATTTATATTAAACAAAAAACTTGTGCTTTAAAAATAAATCATCACATCTGATGCTATTGCCTCTCTTTCATTTGTTTGCTATCAAGTGTGAGTTAAAGGTTACGTGCAGAACAATCCCAGGGGTGCAATTTACACTTCCAGGTAGCAGTAAAGCCCTGTAACCAATAACCATCACAAACAGAGGAGCTGTCAGATTCCAGATTCATTGCTCCTATTCCCCAAGTCCTTTTATTTTTGGAAGACACTGAAATATGTTCTCTTTTCTTAGCCTACAAGAATTTCAAAGGTGTCCTTTGACCTATCTTTTGCCACTGTGCAATAAATATAGGAAAAACTCAACACCTCCTTCAGATTACATTTTGGAGGAAGGGGAGTTGACATACAGAAATTATACCGACTGACAATAACTTTATTGTCTTAGAGCTTTTAAAATGTGGTGGAGGTTGTGGGATAAGGTCATGGATGAATGAACATAATTTTTGGTGACCAGCATCCTCTTATTACAAGCCTTCTCTGGGAGAATAATATAAACTATGATATACGTTAGATTGTCATTGTCCTGTCTAACTCATGCTGCCATTCCTGGCTTGATGCTATTGTCTCCCAGGGTCTGTACACTGAAGTTCATGGTGAACCTTTCCTAGCCTTTTCTTCAAAGTTTTACTTTACTAGTCTTTCCAAGTGACTACGCTAATAAATATTCAACTTTGTAGCTGTGTGACTTTCAAAATTCCTTTAATTTTTCCGGACCTAAATATTCTCATTCGTAGGACATTGCTACTGATGACATTCTCAAGATCGTGCCCAGCTCTAAAATATAAAGACAAAGTAATCATTGTGCTTGAAGCAGCACTTTCTGGCAAGATATTAGTCATATAAATATATGTGATCTGTATTTTGTCATTTTTCATTCAGAACAAAGTGGATTAACTCTTTTTTGATAACTTTTATGAATAGTCTTTACTAAATTAAAGAAGACATTTAGGATAAAAGCATTATAATTTTAGAAAGATAGATCAAAATCTATCTTGATCACCAGCTGGCATTTCAGTATGGCAAACAGGAGTAGAGGCAGGGGCCAATGTGGGAGACACCTGATTATATTTATTGAGGAAGTAAGGTAAAAGCTTGGAAAGAACTGGCCCTGAGGACATTCATCAGGGAAACAACTTCTCCCAGAAGCAAGCTTTGGCATCCGAGGAAAGAACTTATTCTGAAGCCAGTTTGCAAATTTCTCTTTGAACCCCTTCCTGATCCAGGGACATATATATGTCTGTGTTAAGAATTAAAAGCACTGCCATGAAAAACAGATAGGTTTCATGAAAGTATGTAAACTTTTGGGGCACAGATCCCCTAATGTGTCCCCAACGACTATGGCCAAGAGGGTAGCTTGCTGCCTCTGCTCTGTTACCACAGCAGTAGACTTTGAGGGCTTCATGGATTGATTGTGTTTTCTAGCAAGAGACAGCAGACAAGGATCAATGCCAAGTGAGAATGGATTTTCTTCTGAGCATTTGGAAAACCTTCTGGGAATTCCTCAAATACTTGAGGGTGGCTCTGGAAAACTTTCAAGGGTTAAAATTTAGCCTTGGCAGAGAGTTTTAGAGCCAGTGAAATTTCAGTTATTACAATTAATCAGGCCTCGACAGAACATTGTAGAAGCTCAGAATACTAATATATACATGAGGCCCACTTGCCAAAAATCTGGAGCTATGATCTTAATGTGGTCTGGTGTTTGTTTGAAGCTTAGCGCTAGATATACAGATGTTCTAAGAAAATCTTTAGATTCACATCATTTAAAAATTAAGTTTCAGCCAATTGTTGTTCAGTCCTTTTAGCAATAATTGCATAAATGATTGGCCAGAGGAGTATGGCATCTAAAATATATGAAGATACTTATGAAATATACATTAGAGCAGATGGCTATGAGGAAAGCCAATTGGACAGAATAAAAAAAATACAAATTAAGAAATTCACAGTTAATTAAAGAAGATTAAGGGTACTTAAAGGAGACATAAAGACCTAGGGACCTTTTCAAACAAAGGATTAGTATGTTGGTGCTATGCCATGCTCCCCTCTCCAATGTGTTGCTAATGAAAGGACAGTGATGTGTAGAACAGATGAAAAGACTTCATTAGAATGCTATCTTCAATAACCCAAATCCCTTGACTCAACATACAGGGATAGAGTGTCATAAATTCTTATGTAATTTGGTCTGGGTATTCCTCTCTTTTATTCTGCTATATGCATTTGGATCCCATTAACTTTTAAAAGGACTTTCATGCACAGACAATAATAGGCACATTTAGTGGGCGCAGTGACTTAGTGTACTTTATAGTCTTCAACTGGGAAGCACGGCTTTACAGAATGTTAATTCTCAAGGGCTTTGCCCTTAGAAGGTACTCTTCAATCAATATTTATAGAACGAATGAAGGAGGTTGTTCAGGGAGAAAAACAAACTGTTTCCCCCTATATTTAAAAGTACTTAATGTATATTTCAAGGGTCATCTGCTAAATCCTATCCATTTCTCAAGATTTGCCACAACTTAATGTTTATATTCATCATCTACCCACTCATTCATTTATTCATTCAGCAGTCAACGTTTATTGAATACCTATGGAGTGCTTGCTATTTTGTTTGATTCTTTTTAATAAAACATTGTCTTTATCCTTGATAGATTCACTGTTTAGAGAAGCAACTGAACATGTAAATAATTTACATAGTATAATGGGAAAATTATTTTAATAAAAATATGCATAAAATCTAGGTGAGCATAAAAGAAGAAATTCTCTACTTGGTTGGGGCGAAATGGAAGAAAGTTTCATGAAAGGTGTCCGAGAAGATAACTTCTAACCTGAATCTGAAATAGAGCTGTACAGATTATGACCTGAGACCAAATCTGTTCCCATCTTCTTTTGTAAATAAAGTTTTATAAGAACACAGCTCTAGGGGCGCCTGGATGGCTCAGTGGGTTAAAGCCTCTGCCTTCAGCTCAGGTCATGATCCCAGTGTCCTGGGATCCAGCCTGCATCGGGCTCTCTGCTCAGCAGGGAGCATGCTTCCTCCTCTTTCTCTGCCTGCCTCTCTGCCTACCTGTGATCTCTCTGTCAAATAAATAAATAAGATATTTAAAAAAAAAAAAAGAACACAGCTATACCCATTCATTTAACACAATGTCTGTGCTTACGTTCATGCTACATAACAACAGGGTTGGGTAGTTACGACCATTACAGTATGGCTGGCAAAGCCAAAAATACTTACTCTCTGGTCCTTTATGGGAAAAATTTGCTGACATCTGGTCTAAAAAAGGTTGGCATTCCAGGGGCCAAGGTTAGAAAAAGTAGCATGTCTAGAGGCTTGGGTATATGAGGCAAGAACATGGGTGATTAGAATAAATATTAAATGTTCTGGAGCGAACAAGTAGGTCACTCTGGTTAGAGTAGCAGAGGAATAAAGGTAGAAAGATAGTTTGAACCAAAATTATAGAAGACTTTAAATGTTGGTGATGCTTCCTAAACTCTGGGAGACACAACACTGACTTCTGGGTAAAGTTTATAGTTCTCTAAGTTAGCTTTTAAGGAGGAAATGTCCTACATGAGAGCAGTTCCAAAAGAGGAGCGACAGAGTCATATTCTGTCATCTTAGGCTCATCTTTGGTATTGTGCATATTTGGAATGCCATGTAATGGGTATGGAAAGATAGGCCTAGGATCGCCAGGCCTAGGATCTGCCAACATGGGAGGGGTTTCTTGCCAAGGGAAATCCATTTGCGAACCAAAGTCTAGCCCAGGGTAAAGGAGGCATCATTTAGGCCACTTAAATTGGTCTAGTCTGGGCAAAGTCATCCTTAAAATTTAAAAGAGAGCCAGCTCAGTTCATCATATGAGGGTTTGGGGCCAAACCTTGACTAGAAATAAATGTGAGGATATAGGATTTGGGAGTCCTTGATTTTACCTGTTACCACTTTTTACTTAAGAGGCATAAATTTAACAGTGACAAGGGGCCTGAGGATATGTGCATCAAATACCTTCCAAACAAATGGTGGCTGAATCTAGAAGAGTGGATTCAAAACCAGTTAGTATCCCAGAACCAACTGGAAGGGTTCTAAAGAACATATACTCCAGGGCTATACCCCAGACCTGATTCAGAATTTCTGGGCATAGACCTCTGAAATCTTCCACTTTTTAAAAAGCTCCCTAGGTTATTATTGTTCAACCACTTTGATGCAATATTTGGGAACCACTGACCCCCAAGACGGTGTCTATACAGCATCACACAGTCAACACTTCTGTCTTTTTTAAATAACACAAGAGTTTTGCTATATGTGTGCTTAGTGACATGATAGTCTAAGGAAATAAGAGTTTATTTGATAGCCACTATAACAGCCCCTGGAAGTTTATTTTTTTTTTTTATTTTTTTAAGATTTATTCATTTGAGAGAGAGAGAGAGAGAGAGCAGCTTACAGAGGGGCAGAAGGGGAGGGAGAGAGAGTTTTTTTTTTTTTTTTAAGATTCTGTTTACTTGACAGAGAGATCACATTAAGCAGAGAGTCAGGCAGAGAGAGAGGAGGAAGCAGGCCCTGCTCTGAGCAGATGTGGGCAGCCCGATGTGGGGCTCGATCCCAGGACCCTGGGACCATGACCTGAATCGAAGGCAGAGGCTTAACCCACTGAGCCATCCAGGCGCCCCAAGGGAGAGACACTTTTAAGAGGACTCCGTGATGAGCATGGAGCCCAATGGGGAACCCTTGGAAGTTTTAATTAGGGAGTGATATGAAATAGGGAGTGATGTTTTAAGATGATTATTGATAGGGTGAAGTTGTATTCGTGGATTGGTGAGAACAAATGATTATGTATACATTCAAGTCATAGAGTTGGAATTAATTTGAACATCATTTTAATTTAAGCTGTTATCCATACAGTCTTTCTTCCACAGATTTCCTAACTGATAGCTATTAGAGAAAATCTGAATACTTTTAGGAAACCTCATTGCTGCTGTGGAAGACTTTGACACTTCTGGATATAGTGATAGAATTATCTTCCTTATACCAAGCCAAAACATGCCCCTGTATTTTCTACTCAGTGATTGTAATTTATACATCCTTAAAACAATGCTGAAGGAAATTAATGTCTTCTGTTTTAATTCACTTATTACACTTTTCCTCAGTCTTTTCTTGTTCAAACTAAAATGCCTTGTTTTTCCAGATTAACCTCAAAGAGCATGGTTTTCAAATTTCTTATCACCTGATACATGACCTTTTGAACATACATTAGATCAGTATTTCCCAAAGCATGCCCTTTGTGATACTAGTTCTGAGAGGTACATTTTTAAAAAAGGGATCCCATGGTCATATTCATCTGTGAAAGGCTAAAAACCATACCTTCTTTAGAGTTTCACTGTACATGCTAGCATTGGCCTTTTCCAAGGGATCCTGGAAAACTGTCTTTAAAACAGCACATGTTTAATCTGGTAATTTTCAATTTATTTGATCACAGTAGCCTTATTTTCTGCCACATATTAATATTCCATTGAACACATTTCGGGAAGTACTGTTGTCTGCTGCCCACATCTCTCTTTAAATGTCAGGTACAAGGAAAAAAATTCAACATTCCAAATGTCACCTTATCTGTGCTGAGTTCAGACTTCCTTTCTCTTTCAAAGATGTGAACACTGTGTTCTTCTTCTTTTGAAATGTTCTTCTTAATATAGTCTATGACCACATCAGCATTTTTTGTATTTGCATTATCCTACTGACTCATTGAAGTTCTGGTCAACTAATATTATTAAGACTTTTCACATTAAATGCTGTCAAATTAGATCATTCTCAGCCTCCCTATTGCTTGATAAAAATAAACAAATATATGAGAAAGTATACACATTCTTATTTTAATAAGAATATTAATAAGAATTAATAATAATAAGAAATTAATAATAATTTAATAAGAATATTTCTTATTCATTTTCCCCTAGAATTTCTTTTCTGGGAAGTGATTTTAAATCTTGATTTGGTGAACTGCTTCGTTCAGCTATATTTTTTTCTGAAAAGTTATTAAGTGTGTTTCTTCTTTGCTTTAATCTCAGTCTAGGCCCAAAGTTGACGTCCCATGATTTATGTTTGGATGTTTGTTTCTCTTAGACATGGGTTTGGTTTTCAGCACCCTTTGGCTACAGTTGCTCAAGTAATTAGTTGCATGTCCGCTTAACCACATCTACTTCATCCTCATTTTTCTACTTGGTTCACAACCTTAGGACACAAGATGGCCTCAGTGTTTGGCTGCAGTTGGTGCATTATTTCATATCATCTTAATTCTGGTCTCTGAGGGGAGTGGCTTTTTCTATACTGTATTTCATGTAAACCCAGCCCTTTGGCCTTCATCCCTTTTTGGTATCCCTGAACAGAGATTCCAGGGATTATGTGTGGGCCAATAAAAGGAACTAACATTTTGTCTTGCTTTCTTACTACTTAATGTTTAATGACTGTAATGATGTAAGACGATGATGTGGAGGGAATTTTTCATCTATTCTTTTTCTGTTCAAGTAATGACATTTGTGGATTTAAAAAAGACAACAGGCACAGTGTTTGTTGAAATTCTAAGTGTGAGTATCTGCTAATAAGTGCTTCGAATCCATCTTGAGTGAGATATGTGTGTTAAACCACTTTGCAAATGAAAGTCACTGTATAATTGAAGACATGACTATATCTAATTTTAAGTAATTATAGAAGCGATCATTCAAATTTCTCTCTCTCTGTGTCATCAGTAGAGCTAGGAATAGGAAGGGTAGGGGCTAAAGTTTACTTGTGATGAAACCTTTCTCTCTGAAGACATGGTACAAAACAAGAAGCATTATTGGAATTCTTTCTGACCCCAAGTTTCATGTGTGACTCAGAGTGGATAATGAGCTAAAGTGTTAGTTCTCTTTGTACTTATGGGAACTCTTCAATCTCTGGGCCTTAAAGTTGCACTTAGTTGTGTGAAGGTGACCCCAAACTATTTTACTTAGGGAAAAATTGCCTTGTAACATCACTGCTGACCATTCACTATACTTTGAAAATATGCCAATGACCTATTCTTAAAAGGTATAATATCCACCGTACTGTCAAATGCAGAAGTTATCTTTCCACTTTCAGTCATCTTATATTATTGATGCATGAATATGATGAGAAGAAAATGCTGATGAAAAATGTTGTTTAAGTTAAAGAAAAATCTATTTAAACTTCTCTACACAGAAGTAAATTATAGGCTTTCAGGCTGAGACAGAACCTGTTTATCAGCTTAAACTGTAATCCATATGGAAGATGAAAAGACCCTTGAGGACTTCAAGTGAAAGTTGTCTTTCCGTAAGATGATTTCTTAGAATCTTTTCATTAACTCTGTCCCCTAACATTACTAAGGATTTTTCTTTCAGAAGGAGTAGAATCTTTAAAAAGCTCAATGTTACTCTGAGAATCTATATATATCTGCTGCTTTTAACTTATTGTTCCTTGAATACAGAGCAGGATATAAATCTCCATTATTGGAATAAATGAATGCCATGTGATTAAATATGGCAGATTTTTAGAGATGGAATTCTAGTAATGTTTTCAACAATGCTTTATGAGATAATTCACTGAGATGGGTAATTCGAAGCTAGAATGAGAAGGAACAGAGGAGTTGAAAGCCTGAGGGGTAATTGATGTATTTGACGCCCCGGCCTATCCAGCTGTGACTCAGCTGGAAGTGGCACTGGACCCAGTGCTTTCCTTCCTACGCTCCAGGCGTATTCATGCTGAAGAATGGATCCATCCCTCTTTGCCTTCATGCAACTGGAATCTAGCCTTGCAGAGCAAAATATACAGATTAGGAATAATTTATCAGATTATGATTTAGCAGTACTACAACTATAAAATGTAAGGTCAAGTTCATTGATTTTAATGAAAGCAGATATAGTAATCATAATTATTTCAAGTGATTTTATCTCAGAAGAGCATGTTTATGGTAGATTAGATGTTGCAACAAGCAGAGACTTTGGCTTGATTTTGAAGATTCCATAAATGGCTAATCTGATAGTGATTCATAAAGAAGCAGTACCACACAGTGAGGACGACTTTTCATTAAGCTGAAATGTTAAATGGATCAAGGTAAAATATAATCAAGAAAACTGTCTTGCTTATTATCAGCAAGGAGGATCAGGAAGTAATATCCAGGACAAATCTCAAACGGCGTGACTCACCTTTTAAAGATTGAGAACAGATTGCATTACTGGTTTTCCATAAATAAAACAATATAGAAAGCAAAATTTTCAAGAGGTAATTTGTTGGAAAAAGCAAGCATGACAGTGCTATAAAAAGGAGCAGTTGAGATCTCTTCTGTAACCGTTATCCTAGTACCTTCCTTAAATTGGAGATAGTTCTTGAATCAGAAGTGGTTGGAATATTAAGATGGCTGTCCCATAAATGCTTACTGTTCAATGGAAAAAGAGAATTTAAAAGGTCCTAGAGACTAGTTTGTGAAGAGCAGCAATTTTAAAGCACATCTAGGAGAAAGAGCTTATCTTCTTTATTAATATTTTTCTGGACTTTCCTGTTCTTCACATAGGTCCAAATTTAAGTTAATTTTATTTATAAGTATCTTTCACAAAGGGGAATTTTATTATATAAATAGTAACATAGAAAAAGATTTGGGAGTAAAATGTGTGAATTTTTAGAGAATAAGTTGTTTTCAATTAATTTTGTTATATGTATTTTAATAAAAATAAATGAATATGCTAATACACATATATTAACTTTCATCAATACACTTTTTTGATTCAGTGGTTATCTTCAGTAACTTCTGGTCTATCCAGCTCAGCATGTTGAAGACAGTGATTTTTTAAAAAAAATAATTTAATGTTCTTTAGGATCTATAGCACAGACTCTAGAGAATATTTACTATGCCTGTAAGGCTAGGCATATAAGTGGTATCCAGTAGTCACTTGGGAGACTGATTCATCAAAAAGGGACTATTAGAATGCCTCCTTGGCATTGCTAGTGTTTTATTAATTTTTGTTATTGTATTGGGCATAGTAAAATGACATTTTTTTTTTACTCGTTAAAAATGGATGTTTTTTCAGTAATCCATGTTGGCTTTCTCCACGTTTGATTAGAATCACTTTGATATCCTCTATCCTTAAGAGAGAAGAAATATGAACAAAATTTAGAAAACCATAACATTTAGAATAGCTCTAACCCGATTTTTTAGTTTTTGTTTTTGCTTGAGAATAGACTATGCAGATATAGATCCATGCAAATTATTTCTTTCAATCATTCCTTCATTATTTATTCATTCAATCGGTTATCAACTATTTACTGGGCATTTCTGGGTGCCAGCATGCAGTGAACGCGAGGTACTTCAAGTAATGGGAGAATGCAGGACTATTGCAGAAGAATGTGTGCTCTCCAGAACATGGATGTGCTGTCTTCTGAGAACTAAGACCATAGAGAAGTCTAACCCTGGATTGCAGGAGCAAGAGGCAAAGAAATGGCATCAAGGCAGGGATCTCGTGGTCGTGAAGCTCACCAAGCTCACGAAGGAAGCTCGGTCCCTTTTCACATTTTAGTCACCATGTTTTTCAGCTTTCAGGCCACCATACGCAGTTTATTTTTCCTGAAATACTCATTTTTCCTCTTCTCCCAAATGACTCCGTATCATAATTCAAGTCTCAATTTAAGTTTTGCATCTTCAGGGAGACTTCCCTTGACCTCCTAGCCTAGACTAAATTAGGTCTTCCTGATCTATGGGAATGCCATCATTTATTTGCTTTACCTTTTCAATCTATAGTTACCCTATTTCTAAATATTTGTTTGATACTTAATTGTCTTTCTTCGTTTTCTTTTTTAAAAAGACTGTGTTAACCATTATTATATATATCTCAGTTATTAATGCAACAAAGGTTTATTTCTTGCTCATGCTTTGTATTTAGTGGAAATCAGCAGTGGGTTCAGCTTTTACATAATATTTCAAAGACTCAGGATGATTGAGGCAGGCTCCAGCATACATTGCTGCAAACCTACTAGAATAATTTTTTTTTTTTTTTTGTAGGGGGAGTGAGATTAGTTTGTTTCTTTTGTTTGCTCATTTTTTTTTTTTTTGGGGGGGGGGGGGGGTTACTTGGTCCAGGGAGGAAAAACAGAATAACTGTGGGTCCTCTCACTATTCTCCATTGGCTAGATGTAGTCACATAGTCTTACCCAACTTGAATGTAGGAACATAGTTTTCGCTGTGTCCTGAAGGGAGAAGAACCTGATATTGGGGAGTGAAGGTAATTTTCTTTGAATTGAAGTCCTAAGAAGAAATAATGGTTGGAAGGAAATGATTTTCCAGATTTGGGCCAACATTGAGAAAGAGCTTTTAGTGACTTTCATTAGTTTTGGTCCCATTATATTACAATTTCTGAAAGAATTTGGCCCCGGGATTGCTAATTCACTTTTAGTGGTTATTGAGTGATTGTGAGGAGTTGAAGAAGGTTAAGAGAAGTTGAGAGTGGAGAGAATAATTTCTTTTCTAACAATCTGTCAGAAATGCAGTGTGTAAATTATAAACCGGTGGAGTATTGCAAGGATTGTTGTTGGGGACTTAGGCCAAATGAGGCCCCCCGTCAGGGGCTTGTCTGCAGACAGTTACTACTCCATGTCATAAGCACAGAAAGAGAGTAAGCATTGAAAAACGTGTAGACGCTTTTTCAGGGAATTTTACGTCTAGGAAATCTAATACTTCTGAAACATTTCAAAATTAAAATCATTAAAAATGCATTCACATTTTGTGTCTCGCTTTTTATGTTATTTCATTTTTCTAGAAAATCATTGTTACTGTATTTTACAAATGTTTCAGTCCATGACAGATGGGAAATTGAAAAACAAACAAACAGACTGGTCCATTGCCACCGATCCGTTTGGGAATCACTGGTTTGAGCACTTACAAAAGGAAATGAGGGAAAGTGATCACTGGAAATTAGCATGTGCTGATATATTAAGATAGCAACTAATATCAGAGCACATATATTTTTCTTTTTAACAACTAACTAATCTAGTAATGTGGGAGAAACACAGTATATTTTGTGTATATGGATTTTGGCACATGATAAATTTTCTCATGATACGCTTTTTGGAAGTGGTGTTGAAACATGGGCTAGGTACTGACTTTAAGTAGGTCATTAGTTAAACAATCACAACAAAGAGCTCAGTTTATGAGTCTGTCTGCCTCATCAGTTGTCCCTCACTCTTCCTAAAAACTCTACTTCACCTTTGGTGGCTCTGTCCCAGCTCCCTCCTGTCTCCTGCATTTGTAATCCCCGATTTTTTTTCACGTGTACATTTGTATTACTTCTGAGATGTGGAAAATGGGAAAAATAAAACAATTTTTAACAATTTAAAGGAAAAGAAGGGGAGGCCTTTGTAAAGCATGTGTAATAAAGCGTACATATTTCGATTGACAGAATTAACGTCCTTTGACTATCAAGATAATGAAAGTAATCTTTCATTATTAGGACATTTATTGACCTAGATATGAATTTATAGTCCTCTTTTCTACCAAACTGGGTTTGAGTCGGGTTACTGTCTATGTGTCTTTAAAAATAGCAGTAAGGGGCACCTGGGTGGCTCAGTGGGTTAAGCCTCTGCCTTCAGCTCAGGTCATGATCTCAGGGCCCTGGGATCAAGCCCCGCATCAGGCTCTCTGCTCGGCAGTGAGCCTGCTTCCTCCTCTCTCTGCCTGCCTCTCTGCCTACTTGTGATATCTCTCTCTCTCTGTCAAATAAATAAAAAAAACTTAAAAAAAAATAAAAATAGCAGTAAACTTGTAGCAGTCTCTGTTTATTTTATTGCATACTACAGTATTATGATATAGGCCTAAAGTTTGTTTCTGAGCTATCTAGTGACCAGAACAAAGAGAGAAGCAAGAATCATGAATAAGATAAAAGTAGAGCTTCTTCCAGGAAAAATCAAACCTGTTCCTGAAAGCTAGACTTTCTGTGTTCTCACAGAAAGGCAATTGTGTGATATAAGGGTCAATGTCCACTAACAAGTTTGTAAAATAAATACAATGTTGAGCTCATATGTCTTTTTCTTGTTGTAGCTCTTTGGTAGTCTAGCTTGATCAAAATATAATAAGGCACATCTAACATGGGTTCTCAATTTTTAGGTTGGTTAAGGATTTCCTGAAAGGATTCTGACTTAGCAGATCAAGGGTGGGGTTCAAGAACCTGTGTTATTGGAAAGTGCCCTCAGGTGATTCTTGATGCCCGTGGTCCAAAGATCGTAATTGGAGAAACATTGATCTAGAGGAGTAGTTGGCAGTTTTCCATACAGGTGGTTTATCACAGCTGAATCTTATATAAGAAGGGCTCATATGTGTGTTTCTGCTATTTGCCAAGAATCTGGATTGCAGAAATTAAATCTTGCTAATTCGGGAGGCAGCCTGTAAAATTTGACCTTAAAAGCTTCCTGCTAAATGCACTTAAAAAAAAAAAAATTAGTTCTGCTATCCAGTGTATTTCTCCTGGCTCTCTGCAACCAATAAATACTCTAAATGTAGGATTTTTATGAAAGTGAGATGGTCTACACGGAAAAATCCCCATGGACAACACTGATATGAAGGATTGCCTGGGGAGTTATATAGAGAATGGAATGATTATTTAAAATATTATCTTAAAGGTCAAATAGACAAATACCTACTACTTAGCCATTAAAAAATTAGTATACTAGTTTTAAGTTTTCTTTTGGATGATTTACAGTAGTTATCCTTTATTTATTCTGTAACATGGTTATATTGTGCAAAAAGTAATGGGCTAGTGTCTTTTTAAACTATACTTCAAAGTAATGT
Organism: Enhydra lutris kenyoni; assembly: GCF_002288905.1. NCBI lineage: Eukaryota > Metazoa > Chordata > Mammalia > Carnivora > Mustelidae > Enhydra > Enhydra lutris. Next base: position 2,582,553 of record NW_019154133.1, on the reverse strand, counting down.
ATTTGGTAATAGAAATATAAGTCATGTGTTTTGAAGGTTTTAGGTCTTTTAGCTGACCTAGCAGCACATAGCCGGGGGTGGGTACTAAATTTCCTAGAATTAGTGTTATTAATCCCCGGAGAGGGTATTTGAACTAATCTCAAAAGAAAGTATCAGTCACCTTCTTACAATTTTGGGCAGTATTAAGAATCATTGAATAAGATGAAAAGAATATGCTTTGTGCAAAAGAAAATCTTTTGAAAGAAATTCTGAAAAGTTATATAAAAAAGAATAGATTTTCTAGATAGCATAATTTCTTTCAATTTTATATATAAATGTGAAATCTAATAATCCTAAACCAAAGTTAATTTAAGGCTACTGGAAGTGGGATTATTAACTATACCTTTTGTAAAGGTTGCTCAACTTTATGAATCATATTAGGTATAACACACTAGAATCAATCTCTTAAACATGGGAAAATTTTTCCTTACATAAATGTGCTGCCTAAATTATGATTCTTAAAGCATTACACATTTTTGACATTGAATCCAAAATGAAAATCTTGTTTTATAGATCGAGATTTTTGTACATGAAATCAAAGAATCTTAGAGACAGAGCAAATCGTTCTACCTTACATTTCTGTTCCTTGTTAAATACACTTAAACACACCAACATCATCACTGAGGCACCTGGATGGCTCAGTTGGGTTGAACATCTGACTCTTGACTTCCGCTCAGGTCATGATCTCCAGGTCCTGGGATCAAGTCCTAAGTTGGGATCCACGCTCAGCAGAGAGTCTGCTTGGGGTTTTCTCTTCCTCTTCCTCTGCCCTACCCCCATCCTCAATTCTGCTCACACATGCACTCTCTCTCTCTCTCTCTGTAAATTAAATAAAATCTTAAAAAAAAAAAATTAAACAGACCAACACCACCACCATCAGCCATGCCTTGAGGCAGAATCCTGCTTGTGATATTTTTTTCAAGTTTCATCTACCCTTTGATCAGAAATTTTCCAAAGTAAAGTTTTTCTACTTTATATTAAGTCTACTCTCTTGCTATACATTTCTAATTGTTGAAAAGCTCTGAGGCCAAATTTTGCCTTCCTATAACTTTCCTCCTTTGGGATGACACATGAATATGGATGTGTCCCTAAAGCCACATTTTCAACTGTTTGAAGACATCTCTCATTTCCCCCTAAGTCCTTCTTCCAGGTAGCACATTCCAATTATTTCAAATATTTCTTATATTACAGACTTTGCAGATGAACGCTGTGTATTTTTTTTCCTCTCTTAGTGGGTCATGTGCTCATTGTGGATAAGGATAAGATCATTTTTAATCTTTCTATTTCCAGTCCCAGCATAACATCTGGAACAGATTAGGTAATTAAAAACTTATATCCACAGTTTTACTAGAATAATCAGTGATCAGTCACCGCTGAGCTTTCTATATCTCCCCTCCCCCATTACTCCCTTTAAAAGTAGTGCCCCCAAATAAATAAATAAATAAAAATCTATTAAAAAAAAAAAGTGGTGCCCCAAACTAAACATGATATCCCTATGGTTATCTGGTCAGTACAGAATATAGTGATTATTACTTTTTCAGAAGTGGGATAATTCACATTTTAAACAATATTAGACATAGATTTCTTTTTAATATATCTCCCTGTGGGCTTAATATCGAGATTTTAGTCAGTTAATACAGTAAGATTGTTTTCAGTTGACTAGTTAGCCATTGTCTCCCAATCTGTATGTATGCAATTGATTTAATCTAAATCTAGGACCTTAAATGTTTCTTGTTATTTACTTTTTTATAGAAAATATTAGTTCTGTAGCCAAATTTATTTTTTCTGACAGTGCTATAAATAAATATGTTAAACCTGCCTTTAATATCTCCTCCAACATTAAAGGGCCACTTTCAATAGATCACTAAAACCTTATTGTAAATTTTCATCCATCTATGAATCAACCTATTGTAGTGATAATGTTCATTCCACCTACCTATGCTATTAATAACCAGATAGTTTTTTGTTCCCCATGAGTATTTCAAGGGAGACTTTAATCAAAAGATATATTAAATAAGAGTATACTCTTTTAAAAAGTGATATTACAAATCATTTGTCTTCTAATACTGTCAAAAAAGGGAGATTGGAGTATTATAACTAAGGAACTTCTCTTGTTGACTCTGGGCTAGTTTCTGGAAATAGCTGCTTTCTAAGTATCCATACATTATTCTAGAATTCTTCTAGGGATCCGTGTCATTAGTATATTCATTGGGTAATTTTCCCTTTTCAAAAAATCACTGACAATATTGGTCCTTAGCTTTTGGAATTTTTTTAATCACCTCGAATATTTACTTCAGTACACTTTCTGTTCACAGGATTATCTTGTTCACAGGTATTACTCATCCAGTAGATTTTTCTGAGACCATTGCCAGAGGGGAGGGGGTGGGGGTTGGGGAACATGGGGGAGAGGCGGTGGGAACGCAGGCTTCCAGTTCCATAATGAATAAGTGACGGGAATAAAAGGCATGGGACGAGGAAGACAGTTGATGATACGCTTATATAAGCTAGATCCCATCCTTATTAATCTCCAACCCCTTGCCCCCCTCCCCAAGATTCCAGTACAGAAGGATTTCTAAATCCTGTCAGTATTTTGGGTATAGTGAAACATGAACCATGACATTGTCACCAAGGAAAGCCTAGAATTTACCAGGTATTATTCATTTAGGAAAAAATAACCTTACTCAAGATACTGTTATACTTGAAGTACTTTATACCTTCTCTATTTTGTCATCTACACAGTTTTGAAATCCACCACTTTGATATGGCTGGGTACTCAGTAGGTCACATGCTTAATGATGTTGTTTTTTGACTCCTTCTTCCCAATCTCATCTGTTGACTGTTGATTCCCAGTTGTGTTTCTGCTCTTAGGTACATGGATTTCTCTTTCTCTTTCCTCCTCAGTGATATCTGCGTTATAGATCCATTGCTTTTTCCAGACATACATTCTATCTCTCCCCAGTTTTCTTTTCTTTTTTTTTAAAAGATTTTATTTATTTATTTGACAGAGATCAAGTAGGCAGAGAGGCAGACAGAGAGAGAGAGGGAAGCAAACTCCCCGCTGAGCAGAGAGCCCGATGCTGGACTCGATCCCAGGACCCTGAGATCACGACCTGAGCCGAAGGCAGCGGCCCAACCCACTGAACCACCCAGGCGCCCTTCTCCCCAGTTTTCACTGATATCCATGAGATCAATTTACTTCTTTAGGTCACATTTTAAATCTTAATTTGTAAGACACCTATATTCCTAACTGTTCTAGATACAGACCGTAACGAAACCCATGAGAGACCTCAGTTTTATTACTGGATTCTTTCCCTGTGAATTATTTTCCATCATTACTCTTTTTATGTCAAATTTATTTTCGCTGTTTATACTGCCAGTTCAATCTTTGGATCTGGGCATTTTCTCCCCTCCCTTAGGTCTTAAAAACTTTCATCATAGCAAAAATTTTTAGACTTCCAGCCTTTCTCAGTAGTCTGTGATGTAGGAGTTATAAACCTCAGTCTAGAAAACCAAATCCTGATCATCATCTTTTATGTAGTTAGATGTTTATTTTTGGTGTTGTTGTTGTTGTTTTAAAGATTTTATTTATTTATTTGACACAGAGAGAGATCACAAGTAGGCAGAGAGGCAGGAAGAGAGAGAGGAGGAAGCTTTGCTCTCTGCTCAGCAGGGAGCCTGATCAGGGCTCGATCCCAGGACCCTGAGACCATGACCTGAGCCAAAGGCAGAGGGTTAACCCACTGAGCCACCCAGTCACCCCTGTTTTTTTTTTTTTTTAATTTTACTCCTATAGTCATACTTTTACTGGTAGAAAATATGAAATTCCTACATATGCCTGCATATCTATAGTTATCAATTTCTGTATAATAAATTATTGCTGCACTTAGCAGCTTAAAACAAGTATTTAATATCTCACAGTTTGTGGGAGAGAATAAATTATCCTGTGATCATTTATAAATAAATAATTTATAAAGAATTATTCCAGTGAGAGTCACAGGACTCAGGGAGTGACTTAGTTGGGTTGTTCTGTATCCAGAAGTTGGTTGTTCTGTATCCAAGCTGTGGGCTGGGTTGCAATTATCCCAAGGCTCTGCTAGAGCTGCATGGTCACTTTGAAACTGACTCATGTGGTTGTTGGGAAGCCGTGTTCCTCGCATTTGGAGACTTTAAGAAGATATATATGGAGAGAGCGAGAGAAGGAGATAAGATATGTATCTATATCTATCTATCTATAGCGAGAGAGAGAAAGGAAGAGAGACAGAGAGAGGGAAAAGGGAAAAGAGAGGGAGGAAAGAAAAAGGGAGAGCACAGGGAGAGAGTGCCCAAGATGGAAGCAGCAGTTTTCTATAACTAATCTCAGAAGTGGTCTTACCATTATTTCTGCCATGTGCTATGGGTCGCTCAGCTCATCCCTGGCACGAGGTGGGAGGGGACTGCACGGGTGTGAGAAGCAGGAGATGCAGATCGTTGGGACCACTTTCCAGAGTAGCTAGTACAACGGCATTCAGTTTCCCATCCACGCCTTCCCATGGAAGCATTCTAGGTTTCTTCTAAAGGAATGAGTATTTTCCATGGAAATTATTTAAGTAGTGATAGTTGACTGGAATACAAGCCTTTTTGGGTCCTCTGGTTAATTTTAGGTAAGTTATCACTAGATTAGCATATTCTGATTAGCTTTATCTTATGTCTCAGATGATGATTTAAACTTCAGCACCGTAATTTGAAATTCTTTCATTTTACAGTTTTCAGAGAATCAGGAGAATGAGTGCACTTGTTAAATACAGAGAATAGCCACTTGGAAGATGCTCTCTTACATATGTGGTCCTTACCGCATTTAATTTAATTCTGGGTTCAGAAATTTCACTGTATACAAATATGTAATAGCAGTTTCTGTTATGGTAGAATTAGATAGTACTGTGTGAAGATAAAGGAGATTTGGAGGCACAAAGGCCATGAATTTCATTTTAGTTTTTCAAATTGCACAAAGCGGGGTCCCCAGCAGGGGATTTGAGATAATAAGATATTATGCTTACCCTCGAGGAGCTTATAGTAGTTAGTTTTAGAACAGACTTGGACTCTGGCCATCATTTCATTTTCCTTTACCTTCCAGCTTTAGGATGGATATCCTGTCTGTCAGTTCGAGACAATGCGAAAGCTAGTGAGATGATTCTTGTAAGTGTTATAATCTTTTCAAAAACATGTTATATAAATGCCTTATTAAAATATAAAGGTCCTATCCTAGGTACCATAATGATCAGATGCCATTACACAAGATCTGTATTTTCCCCCTTTAATATAAGCATGACAGTTTCTATGCTTTCTTTTTTTTTAATTTTTTTATTTATTATTATTTTTTATAAACATATAATGTATTTTTATCCCCAGGGGTACAGGTCTGTGAATCGCCAGGTTTACGCACTTCACAGCACTCACCATAGTACATACCCTCCCCAATGTCCATAACCCCACCGCCCTCTCCCGACCCCCCTCCCCCCAGCAACCCTCAGTTTGTACAAACATAGTGATCCGAAGGGGCACGTGCACCCGAATGTTTATAGCAGCAATGTCTACAATAGCCAAACTATGGAAAGAACCTAGATGTCCATCAACAGATGAATGGATAAAGAAGATGTGGTATATATACATAATGGAATACTATGCAGCCATCAAAAGAAATGAAATCTTGCCACTTGCGACGACGTGGATGGAACTAGAGGGTATCATGCTTAGTGAAATAAGTCAATCAGAGAAAGGCAACTATCATATGATCTCCCTGATATGAGGAAGTGGAGATGCAACATGGGGGGTTAGGGGTGTAGGAGAAGAGTGGATGAAACAAGATGGGATCGGGAGGGAGACAAACCATAAGTGACTCTTAATCTCTATGCTTTAACACTCACAACTTTAATGAGGCTTTTCTCGCAAATATGAAACTCAGTTGTAAAATGGAAATAATTTGCTAATTGATGCAAAGTAGAGGAAAACCCTTTCCCCTAGTTACTTGGTAAATGAAATCATTCTAAGTTTCTTCTAGGGGAGTTAGTATTTCAGGCAAAAGTGATTTTTGGCTTGCAGAGCTTTACATACAACATTTTAAAATATTTCAAATAATTTGGAGTAAAATGTCCGTACCCTTTTGAGGACTAGAACAAGGAGATTAAAGGGCTTTTTTGGCAACTGTAATACTGTGAAAGAATAAAGAATCCAGGTTAGTATTTATACTATGTTGTAGACCCACTAAAATGTTTTCTTTCAAACTAAATCTTGGAATTGTATGGGGAGAAATCCTCACCCCAAAATGGATTCTTATCTGTAGTTTTAAAAGTAAGATCTTTCTTTTGGGGGTTGTTCATATGGTCTATGGTTAGATGCAAAAGACAAGCCACACAAAAATATACACACCAATCCAAAATGATACACATTTTGCAATTTTGAATTAGCATTAAAAGAAAAAATTAAATTCAGCTCCAAGAAAGTATATTAACTAAGAAAAAATATGATACATTGTTTTCCTCCCTCTGGGATGCCAAGTTGGAGAATATAGTATAGTCAGGCCATGGGATTTTTGCTGTGTTAAACTTAACCTGAGACCTGAATTGCGGGATCCTTATTGTCTTGAAAGTAGGCCTGATTAATTCACAAATGCTTATTCCTTATAATACAGGAAAATAAAAGATAATCGCTTGCAAAAATTCCTTCTCACAGTGCTGTATCTTTGAATTCTGAATTCTCAAGGAGTAATTTTTGAAAGTGTCTCCTGGCATTTTGTTATTTGCAAATTATGGCTGTATTACTTTAAGAAAATTCAATATCTGAAGATTACTATTTACCAAATACATGGAGGAGAGAAAATTGTTACTATTTGTACTATAAAAATATTCTGTTTTACAAAATGATGCACTGCATGATTCCTATAAATAGGGAGCTTCTCTAGTGCATTTAAGAATGTGAATTGAATAACAGAAATGTGATATATGCAGAACTTTCTAGTCACACATTTACTGTGGAACAGAAACAGATTTTTTTGTTTTTCAATGTAAGACTGTTTCTGATGAATTTGTGTTCAGGATGAATTTAAGCCATTTAATAAAATCTCACTCCATCTTTGGGAATCTGTTGTTTTTCTTCATCAGGAATCTTACTGTAGCTTTCCCCAATCAGTGTGATCACATTTAGTATCCAGTTCATGTAGGGCTTACTGAGTCTTTCTGAGTCATATCAGTCAGGATGCTAAATGAGAATATAGAACATCTATGATCTTCTAATGCATCAGTTGCCATGGAAGCTGCTCTTCTGGCCTGATTTGATCAATTTTTTTCAAGCAAGTAATTTGATAATTCTTTCCAAAGAGAAAATGTCATAATGTTCTTGTTATCAGATTGAAAGGACCAAATTGTTTCTTTTCATTCTTAATGGTCTCCTCCTAATAACCATGATATTTTTGGTCATTTTATTATATTCAGCAGATACTAAGACTTGAGTTTATGTATTTTAAAGTATGTCATTAAAAGTATTTTAGTTCTTAATTTCCTTTTGTTATGCTTATGAAAAAGATTATCTAAAAATTCCTAATCTTTTTAGGATAAACACGGTGATGTTTTCCTTGAGAAGTGGTGGCTAATTACATCACAGTTAAGGAGACAGGTAACGGTACTCACTGCTAACCACTACCACCATCAAAAACATCCACTAAATGCTACATTTGAACATTAGGGTTTATTGCAATCTAGAAGATTCTGGAAGATTCTTTACTCAGAATTTTTTGACCACCTTGTCCTGATAATCTGCTTTCTGAAATGAAATAGAACGGGAATAAAAATGTGTCTTGCTATGAAATGTTATGTGCAAGGAGAGACTTTCTTGGTTTCCTTAAACCAGTCTCAGAATCACGGCAGTGCTTTACTTTTATGATAACAGACATCAGATCGAGTGTGCATTTGCATACTTAACTTTAATGCTGCATGAAAAATAGGGGCATCATGAAATTAATTAGGACATTTACTTTCAGCCACGAGAAAGAAAACAAGTTATTATCTAGCATTTGCCAGCTGTCCTTTAGGTGGCAGTATGTAGCAAGGAGAACCTGGCTCTGATAGTTACTGTGTAGGCTAATGACAAAAAGTTTAAAAAAAAAAAATCAGTTTCTTGTCAGAAATGTCTTCTTGCATCTCCTGCATTTGGTTTCTTTTTCTAATTCCAGTCTCTAAACATGCCCTATATCACTGAAATCATTACCGTGCATTTTCTTTGGTTCAGAAACAGTATCTCTTCTTCAGTAGGTACCTCCAAGTACCCACAATAGTGTTATGAGCTCTGTGGGTGTTGAGGAATATTTTTTTGTCAATACTATGTTGGAAGTAAAAAATACAAATATTTTTTGTCAATACTGTGTTGGAAGTAAACATCTCAACTGTTCTATCACTTCATGTTTTTCAAAATTGGAGCACAGAAGTTATCTAAAGACTGTTGGCCAAGATATGAAGAACAAATATATAGACATGCTGTCTAAAAAATATTCAGAAGTCGGTATTTGTTTTTGAATTCTAGAGAAAACCCCCCGTGAGTTTCTCTCTCTGATGGATATGCTATTCCATCTGGTTTTGTCGGGGATTAGGCTTTGCCAGTTCTGTCCAAATGCTTTGTCATAAATTCAAATATGAAGCCATGTTTATCCCTTTTCATTATAACCATATATCCATGCTGTACCCACTTCCTCCTTATGTGAATATAATTTTTATAGCAAAAATACAAATGTAGTCTAAGTCCCTAAGAATTTTTTTTCTGATCTTTTTTTCTCTTATCCAGAACAGGAAATATTGGATGTTTGGAAATAATGCATGTCTCTAATTACCAATGTCTTATAAAAGAGACAGTAAAGAAATTAGAGCAGCCCAAACATTGCAGCTCCAAATCTTGATCAGAGATTTCATTACTTTTTACATAATTATATTCTGTCCATGTCTGATTCAATTAGAAGTCTTTCCAACAAAGCAGGTTACAGCATCTGGAGCTTTTGATCTTCTTTAAGCCTCTGATGTAATCGGGCAAATGATCACTTCAAAAAGAAAACCCAAACCCTCAACACCTATTTCCAAATTCCAAATGATACTTTTAACCCCCTGTGCTTCCTGCAGCTGTCACCCTAAGTCAACAGCTGGGTTCAGTGGCAAGCTGAGAGCTTAACTGTTGCAGAAGATGAGCCATCTTCTGATGCTGTGTTTGTCAACAGTGGCTTATTTCTTTTTGCCTACTTTTTAAAAGGGCACTGAGATTCAGCTCATTAATTCAGTTTATTAAAAAACAACAACAACAACGCCAAAACTGTTGCGAAGGAACTATTTAAGATAACCTTTCCCAGCTATTTGACATCGATAGCCCTGCTAAGTTGCAAGGGGTTTTCTCTGTCTCCCTGGTCTTTTCAGTGTTTTCAGATTCATAGAAACAAGCTTTTTCCTTGACCCTAATTTGCTGCTTTCTGTCTTCAAGCTGTAATGCCCTTCTACTAAGTCTCTTGTGTTTATCAGATGTCACTTGTTTTTATGCTCTTTATGCTTTATGTACTTTGTGCTTTTGTCCTTTTCAAACTACTGCAGATGATTGTGGGTTTCAGTTCCCTGACACAACTGTCCTAGTCCTTTGTAAACTTCCTCTTTTGGTAGAACACAGATCAGCTGCTGTTTAATAAAGCAGGCATCTCATTGCATTCCTTTCACATCCATCAAAATGTCTTTTCCTAGAACCGGCATTCTTCCACTATTATTTGGTTAACTTGCCACATACAAGTGATTTTTCATTTCTTGATTGGGGAGAGAAACTCTCAGGGGTAATGCTTTTCTTGTTGAATTGTAGGATCCTAGCTTTCCTCCTGGATACAAAGAGCCTGCTTCTCTGCCATTTTGATACCTATCCAGCCTCTGCCACCTTAAAGCTACTGGCTTTTGTGAAAGTTAGAGATGTTTGGAGGAAAATGTCACATATTTAAGCTGGAGTTAAAAAACAACAACAACAAAATTGTATAGTCTAAATAGATGGACTGCTGTAATAATTTACACCAATGACAATTCTGAATGTTTATGTGTTATGTACTTTTCCTTATTTGTAAGATTCTCAAATTATAGATTCCCATTGATATCCTCCCTACTACTGTTAAGAAAAAGCATGGGGCGCCTGGGTGGCTCAGTGGGTTAAGCCGCTGCCTTCGGCTCAGGTCATGATCTCAGGGTCCTGGGATCGAGTCCCACATCGGGCTCTCTGCTCAGCAGGGAGCCTGCTTCCCTCTCTCTCTCTCTCTCTCTGCCTGCCTCTCTGTCTACTTGTGATCTCTCTCTGTCAAATAAATAAATAAGATCTAAAAAAAAAAAAAAAAGAAAAAGCAAGAGTTATTTTTCTCATTTTGTGGATGGGCAAAATGAAGCAAGGGTAAGTGAGCAGAAATACAGTGACAGAGGAGGGAATAAATGTATCCTGATTCCAAGGCTGCTGCATCTAGCACTTTGAAGCTGCTGGCTTCAATGAAAGTTAGTGATATTTGGAGGAAAATGTCACTATTAAAGCATACTATAGCTTCTACTGGACCAAAGGGATTCTGTATCTACCGTCAGAATGCAATGCAGTAATGTGTTTTTGAAAAGTCGTAAGGATCTGTAGCTGCTAAAAGAAAGGGGCAATTTTCTTTCATTATTCCAAGAGTCTGTTAACTGATTAGAAAGGGTTCTTAATATTATAGGAAGCCTGAGACTTCCTGTGAACTTCTCCAACTGTACAATCCATTTGGGGGTTTTTATTAAAATCCTGTTAAATGCCTAAAATAAGAATATTTAGCATTTTCACACAAGATGTACTGAAAGGACTTTTTCTGAGGAGGTCAGCGTTATGTTAAAAATATTTAACATTTTTCCCCTAATTACGATACATGTTCATAGAGTAAAAGTTTAGAATATGCAAAGGTACAAAACCAAATTTTCTATAATTCTATCACTTTTGTTTAATTGTTTTTCAGATTTTTAGGTAAACAAGCATACAAAATTTTACAAAAATGGGTTTATGGGTCTCTCAAGAGAAACCCAACAAATAGCACTCTTTTTCCACATTGAAAAGGTTGGGGGAAAAATGCCCAAAGTACTATCAAGGCCAAAAAATATTTAATACTAACAGAGGTTAGGCAGAGCAGGTAGCTTTATATCTGTCAGCCAAATAGGCTTGCTAATAGGAAATTCCAGGATTATGCATATTTCCCCATCTAACCCCATGTTGTTCTGAACTGGGACTTACCCATGAAGAGTCCTACTCTGGTAAAACACAGCATGGAAGAAAGGAAAATTTTTCTTCTTGGTAAGAAATCTCCTTCTCAAGAGGAAGAAAGTGGAGCTAAACAGAGCATGTCCAGTCAGTCTTTCCACATTTAACAACTAGTTAAGTCATAGGGCCAAGAGAATATGCATTACACAAATTAGTTTCCCTTACCTGGAAATACAATAAAATATGGAGAAGTATTTCTCATCAACAAGATCACACAATACCTGTTGGTGTATATTTTGTTCCCCCCTTCCCCCGTTTAACTGGGAAACTTGACTTTTCTCTAGGTTCTGTGTGAACCCACTAGACTTACATAGAAATGAAATGATTTAGGGGAAAGGACTGAAACATTCTGTAACATCTAAGAAACCATGAAGGCACTCTTGTCTAGATTGTGTGTGTGTGTGTGTGTGTGTGTGTGTGTGTGTGTGTGTGTATGAGAGAGAGACAGAATATTATTCAGCCATAAAAAGAAGGAAATCTTGCTGTTTGAAACAAAATGAATGCACCTGGAAGGACATTAATCTAAGTGTAAATATATGAAGAACTCTTAAAACTCAACAATAAGAAAATAAACAGCTCAATTAAGAAATTGGCCAAAGATGTTAACAGATCCCTTACCAAAGAAGATAGATAGATGGCAAATATGCATATGAAAAGATACTCCACATTTTATGTCTTCAGGAGTATGTAAATTAAAATGTTAATGATATACCACTCATTTCACACTATTAGAATGAAAGACTAAATCTGGAACCCTGACAATACCAAATATTGGTAGGGATATGGAGCAATGGAAACTCATTCATTGCTAGTTGTGATACAAAATGGTACATCCATTTTGGAAGACAGTTTTGTAGTTTCTTACAAAAATAAGCATATTCTTACCATACAATCTATTAATCATACTTCTTGGTATTTACCCAAAGGAGTTGAAAGCTTTTGTACACACAGAAACTTGTACACATATGCTTATAGCAGCTTTTTTCATAATTGCCAAAATTTGGAAACAACCAAGATCACCTTCAGTATGTGAATAGATAAATAAACTGTGGTACATCCAGTCAATGGAATATTATTCAGCACTAAAAAGAAATGAGCTACCAAGCCATGAAAAGACATGGAAGACCTTAAAATGCATATTACTAAGTGAGAAAAATTAATCTAAAAAGACTACATATACTGTATGATTTCATCTGTATGCTGTTCTGGAGAAGGCAAAACTATGGAGACAGTAAAAAATACCAGGAGTTATGGAAGAGAGAAAGATAAGCAGGCAGAAAACAGAATATTTTTAGGGCAGTGGAATTACTGAATATGGTACTGAAATGGTAGGTATGCGTCATCATAAAATTTGTCCAAACTCATAGCAGGTACAACACCAAGAGTGAACCATAATGTAAACAATGGAGGCTGGATGATCATGTCAATTTAGGTTCATCAGTTGTGTTTGTTTTTTGTTAGTTTTAGATTTATTTATTTATTTGAGAGAGAGAGAGAGAGAGTGAGAGAGAGAGAGAGAGAGAGAGAGTGTGTGTGTGTGTGTGTGTAGGGGAGGAGCAGAGGCAGAGGGAGAGAGAGAGAAATTCTCAAGCAGACTTCCTCCTGAGTGCAGAGCCTGACTCAAGCTTGATCCCAGGATCCTGAGATCATGACCTGAGCTGAAATCAAGAGGCAGATGCTTAACTGACTGAGCCATCCAGGCACCCCTAGGTTCACAGTTGTAACAAATGTACCACATTCGTGGGGGAATAATTATAATGGGGGTTTCTACTCATGTGCAGAGGCTGGGATGTATAGCAAACCTCTGTACCTTCTGCTCAATTTTGCTATGAACCAAAAACTACTCTAAAAAAATAAATTCTATGTAATTCTGTGCTAAACTGGGTTATCTAAACTCTAAATATTCAAGGTAGAAATATATCATATTGGCTTAAATAATCAGAAAGGAATTAAAGGAGGAAGATGGGCATTTTTGACCCCTAAAGAATGGATACACTTTGGTTGCAGGTCAAAAGGGGGATACTTTTAACAAAGGTGTATAGTATCTGAAGCTCAGAGAACTTATATTGTTCTTAGAGAGAGTGACACATCTCGGATAAGAACACCAGTCTGATCTTTGGCTTTTTTCTTAAAGTGGCTTTGGAAAGTATATGTTGAACCTTCAGAGCTGTACCAAGAAAATCCAGGTCAGTACCCTGACCATTATAGTATTTCTGCTTTTCTCCTTCTGTTCTTTGGACCATCTATGTTTTCCTGATCTTTGGAACAAAATTTTGAAAATGGTAAGAACTGGAAAATTGAATAATACTAGTAATTAGAAGAATTAACTCTGTGTGAACATAATTTGAAATCTCAGGCAGCAATTATGAATAACCTGATTTATGTTGGCTTGAACGTACCTGTGGTGACCACTAAGTGAAAACTCTGGCCTAATCTTTAGGGTTACATTTTACAGTAAACAGGAGTTATGATTACCAAGCAAGTGAACAATACATAGAAGATGCAGTGAAAGTTGCTGACATCAAGAATATTAGCATCTAAACAAATAGTGTCTGAAAAATGCTGTTCACCAGGGACTAGTATGAATTCTATGCTAAAGAAGGTCCATTGTGCTTTCACATTTATGACAATTGTTCTGATGAGATGTTGAGTCATCCGTAGTTATTTATATATCTAAATTGTGGTTTCTTGGTACTTTTGGTAATAACATGCAACTGTGGAATTCTTCACCATTTGGAACCTGTTTGTGCGATGAGTAGTGAAAAACTGTTGTATTATACTCTCTGGACCATGGAAGGGTTTTCTACTGGAATATATTCTAAGAGTATATTTCTGATTCATGAACAGATAGGGAAGTGAAAGATTTAGTTAGAATTGCAGTTTTGGGGTGTCTGGGTGGCTCAGTTGGTTAAGCAGCTGTCTTTAGCTCAGGTCATGATCCTGGGGTCCTGCGATAGAGTCCCACATCAGGTTTCCTGCTCAGTGGGGAGTCTGCTTCTCTCTCTAACCCTTCCACATCTAGTGCTCTCTCTCTCACACACATTCTCTCTCTCTTTCTCTCTCTCTCAAATAAATAAATCTTAAAAAAAAAAAGAATTGCAGTTCTGAATTATGTCAGCTATTATTTTTTTCTCCCTCTTGGGAAAATCTAAAACCTAAAAGAAAGCTAGAATTTAACAACTTCTATCACATAATCATGTCATTCTTCTTTACATAGTTACTAATCCTAAACCATCAGGGTATGCATTATACTTTTTAAAATGGGTTTTCACTTTTAAAGTCACTAATATTTAACTTTAAAAAATTCAAACATTATAACCCTGTCTTCTGTCTAAACAGACGATTTATAAAACCTTTAAAATTTTATTCATTTCTGCCTTTTTTTTACCATCAAATGGTATACCTAATGTATTTTATCTTATATGTATGAAAATGTTTCCTTCTGTCTTTTAAAATATTTTGAACCTGATTTTTTTTTTTATTAAACACATATTTTACTTTGATTTTTTCCGCCCCTCGTGTCTTGGTTGTTGTTCATTTGCTAATGTGATTTTTCCTGTTCTCTTCATACCCATTGAATGGGTGTTTATGAAATATTTGACTCAACTTCATTGGATTTGTTTTGTTTTGTTTTGCACCCTGAGTATTCTATTGGCTCAAGATAATAAATCATATCTATTTAATGTTTATGTTATGATAGTATAATGCATCTTATTAATTTCCCAATAGTTACTTTGGCACTAAAGAGCCTACTTCTTTAGGGTTATTTATTTGTAATATTCATGGATATCATAATAGTGCATGACTTTATAAACTTGTATAAACGTTTATACTTTTCCAGTGGCACCTGGACGGCTCAGTTGGTTAAATGTCTGACTTTGCCTCAGGTCATGATCGAGGGGTCTTGGGATCGAGCCCCTCACTGGGCTCCCTGCTCAGCAGGGAGTGCTCTCTCTCTCTCTCTCTTTCTCTAGCTCTCACCCTTTCTCACATAAATAAATAAAATCTTAAAAAAAAAAAGTTTACATTTTCCCAAAGTCCTACCATAAATTCTTTTAGGGCACTGTACAGTTAGTTAATGCTGTATATTATCTAAGAGACAGTAACTTTCTACAAGGAAAACTGAGGAATCAATTCTAGGAATATCAGTTTGACTTACATAAATTAGTGGTCGTTTGCAAACTGGCCCTGTACATGCAGGGAGGGGAGGAACTGAAGAAAGAAGTAGACTACTCCATAATGATAGGTAGCAGTTTTAATAAGTAAGAGAATTTACAACCATTATAAACCTTGGATAGCTGCAAAACACATAGATCTTCACAGCTACCTGTCAGAATTTTAAAAGTTTTGTAGAATTCTTAACTGGTTTCAGTCATATACCTAGTGCTCATATGCTTAACATATTTCTTTCTCAAGGCTGTATCCTTGGAGCAGCTTCTGGGAGTGGGGAAGGCCAGCAGATCACACATTCGAAGAACAGGAGTATGTAGGGAGCTTCTAGTTGCCTGGAGCCAGCTAGAGGGTCAACTGGTGGTCATGTCTTGATAACTTCCTTCAACAATTAGTCTTCATGATGATACTGAAAGTGATTGCTCTGCATAGTGCAAGTGTGATAGAAAAAATGATAGTTGTGTCTATTGTTGTATATGACATAGAATTCTTGTTCTTTGGTTTGTTTTTAGTGTTCATCTGTCTCTTAGATTCACTCATTCGGTCGTTACTCAACACAACAGTGAAAATAGTCTTGTTGTCATTGAGGATAATAGTGTGTGATTGCCATTGTGGTTTTGAAATAGTGTTACAACTATTCTATATCTTTACTGTTGTGATTCATTAAATATCTGCTATCGCTTTGCCATTTCTTTCATTATATGTTAACTTTTGAGTAAGTTTCTGTCATTTTTTTTTTCTCTAGCCATGACTAACCCTGTGAGATTGTTTAGAAGCAATCATCCTTTCAGAACTGATAGCTTGGCTTTGTTCTGGGCCATCGGTTGGTGACCTTTCTTTGCAATAAATGTTTTATTACTCTTGGATGATATTGATGAAGTTTGATTAGAAATCCAGGATGCTGTCAGGTAAAGAAAGGTTTCTGTGGGGCTGAAATAGAATGTGTTACCCAGGAAGCCCTTAGATAGACATAAACTGTTTAGGGACAGATTAGAGTCACAAAATATGAGTTAAAATCATGTGTCATATCAGAGTTACAAAAAGATAGTAGTGTCTGTTGGAATGAAAATGTATGGGGACAGTCAGTTTAGTGTCTGAGTGTTCTGCAAATTCATATCTATGTCAAATATGAGGCTTTAGAAATTTTAAAACAATTCTCCACAGTATACATGTCAGCAATACTATGGCCTATGAATAGAAGAGAGAATTATTTCAATAGGTTTGCCTCAGGTTAGTTACCTAACACATAAGTTAGTGATTAAGACAACATTTTTAACATCTTACCTTTAGGAAGGATTGTGCTAGTTTCCTTTCCTATGGTATTTTTAGGTATGGCCTATGAGGATTAATTCAGAACTAGAAACTTAACTACATAATTTAAAGTCATAGAGGCAATTACTGGGTTAATTCAAATGAATATTAGGTGGAGGGGAAAGAGGTAGAGGAGAGCAGGGTAGCTATCCAAATTCCTCATCTCTCATGGTGAGGAGACAAGGGAAACTCTCAGGCATTTATGAATAAAGAGGGATGTATAAATAGGTTGTGGTGATAGTAATGAATAAAATAAAAAAAAATGTCAAAATACTTATTTTGGGAGTATGGGGCTAGAAGGTCAGATCTGGGAAAAAGATCTTATGTTTTTACTCTTAACTTCCATATAATTTCAATTTTTTTTTTTTTTTTTTTTTTTTTGGTGGATCCTGTATCTTTAGAAAAGATATTCTCCTTTGGCATTTTCTCTATTCTGTCTCTATGTTTTATAATCATATGCAGCTTTACCCAAATCTCCAATAGCTTAAATCTCCCCATCTCTCTATAAGAACAAACCATCTCAAATGACCTCCAGAGCATTTTCGCTGGGTTCATGTGCCAGTCTTTTGGATGCGACTATCTATAGAGTACTTATGCTGTCATTTTGAGGGTTTCTGGTAGCAAAATAGTTGTTATAGAATATGGTTCCAAAGTTTAGAGCAAAGACATGTATGCAAACATAGAAATAAGGGAAAAGTCAAGAGTTGTTCTTAGATGACATGAATAACTTCCTGAGGTACTGAGGACCTGTACCTGGAGGTTCAGCTTAGGGTAGGTTGCATTAACATTGTTCTTCTAGTGGGCAGTGAGATGAAATTGTGACTCTATTTCTATTTTATGGAGTGTAGAGTATATGCAGAAAATATATTTATAAAAGGGCCCATAATCCATAGACTCTAGAGTAGTATTTTTCCATATATGACCTATAGATGCCCTAAATAAGAATCAACCTCAGTGTCTGGAAATTTCTGAACCCAAAAGTGGACATGCTGCCTCAGAATCTTTTTGAGTCCTAGAAATCTTAACTTTTAATAAGCTCCCCAGGTGGTTCTTTTGCCCACTAAAGTGTGAGAGTCTCTGCATGTAAAACAGAAACAAGTACAAAGTTTGTGCCAGAGAAGTGTATTTCAAGAATGTGGCTCTTAGGTGACCATGGCAATGTATACAGTGAGTAAGTGTCTGGGGAGAAGATAGTCAATGCCAAGATTTTTTTTAAATTGTGTTCATTTTGGTTTTGTAGTTTTATCTCCTCTGATTTTATAGCTTTCTTTCACTTCCTGCTATAGCAATAGTGATGAATGCTGATGAGGCTATAGTTAATCCAACCCCAGGCACTCATTTTCAGGTAATTATTTGAAACCAGAACAGCACTTAACAGCACTGACTTACCTGTTTGGGAGATTAACTAATTAAATGCTCAATCAAGACAGGCTCCCCCCCTCCCTTAAATTAGTTAGGAGGAAGGAATGAAAAAAAAAAAAACCAGAATATTTTGCCTTCTAATGTTTTTCTACCATCATATTATTAAAGAATGGAGTGCAGTTTTTATGTCTCTGTTCTGTTAAACAGGATGACAGATTACAATGAAATGGTGGGGGAGGCATAACTGAAAAATGAGTCAAATTTATTCAGCCATAAGAAGATGCAGTAGAAGAGGGCAATATTTCAGACAAATTATATAGATGATTAAAAGAAAACAAATAAAAGTTTTGAATTTCATTAGCTGGGTGTATTTTTTATACTGTCTCAAGCCACTATACTTTGTAGAGGTGAATTTCAGTCCAAATTGTTATTGTTCTAATAAGACAGATTAATGAGATATACTACAGTATAAGAAATCACTCTATTGATTGCTTTAAAAACAAATGTCACTATCTTGTCATTGATACAATGAGAGAGGATTTGAGGTTTTTGTTTTTTGTTTTTTGTTTTTTTGTTTGTTTTGTTTAGTTTTTTTTTTTTCTTGAGACAACCATGAAATCAAACTTCAATATATTTTCCAGAGTCGTACACTTGGCCAGGTCAGTATTGAAAATGTGTCTTCCTGAGCGCCCTTGTTGCACTTGGGTGACCATTTACTTTTGGAGCTGTGTAGTGATATATCAAAACCATCTTTTTAAAGAAAAATCCATTTCAAATGACAGTATCCTATCTTTAAAAGTTTCTAGTCATCCAAACATTCTAAGAAAAGATAAAATACCTGCTATGGGCAGCAGGATTTTGGCTAAATTTTACACATTATTAATTTATGATGTTCGCTCATATACTCTGGGTAGTTTGGTTGTACTTTTCCTTTTGATATGCACTTTTAAACTGTGCAATGTTGTTCTGCTTTCTTCTCAGAGGTGGCTGTGATATCGTTGTGTGTGAAATGATCCTGTTCATGGTTTAATGTCATCTTGTTAAATGTGGGAAGTGATTAAGGGGTCCTTTGAGAAACATGTTGCGATATGACTGTTGCCGTTCATGAATTCAGATTCATCCATGTAGATTATTTCCCCTAACCCTGTTTTTCCTTTTGAAGTGAAAAGACGAGAGATTTAAAAATTATTCTCAAGCTGTTATGTGCTCTTCAGTAGAATCTGAAATGTAACTGAAATAAATATTCATCCAATCTATAGGATTTGCACACAGACTTTATCACCATTTCGATTTGAATCTTTCATTCTCTGCTGCTAGCACTGTCACTTCAGACTAGCTCATTCCCCCCACCCCCCACTTTGATAAAGACAACAAAAGATGTAAGTCCTTAGTATATTTTGTTGTAATGTTTAGGCTTAGTAAAAAATCTTGTAATATTCGTTCATTCATTTATGTATGCTTGTCTCATGGGATAAGGCAACCATATCGTTTGCTTCAGTTCTTTTCTTTTCCTTGTTTAAATTCTGAAGCTCTTCTTTTTATTTCTAAATTCATTTTCTTTAGTACATCCAGTTTTCTCCAGCACTCCCATAAACAGCTGTGGGTGCTGATGGGCGATGTATTGAGATAGTGCTTTCCTAGACTGTGCATCCCCTTGAGTGGCTTTATAGAACATGGGAAAGTACAGCATAACTGTGGCAGATGGACTTTCAAACAGCATTCACTGGGATTTTACCCTTCCGTATCAAGAAACATGAGCCTTATATCCTACTTAGTATGCTGACATTTCACAATTGATATCCTCATGTATTTTCCCTTTTACTTGAGAGGCAGGGATGGGAATTGAGGTGCCCTTTTCAAACAAAACATGCTCTCTTTTTTTAGCATCGATGAATGTTGACTATAAGAAATCTATCTGGCTGAATTCTACTTATTTTTTAAATTCCTGTGTCGTATACCTGATGCTGTGCCTACCAAAGTTTGGGGTAGTTCTTTAAGAGTTTGCTATCAGTTTGGCTCAGTGATTGCTATATTCCAACGTATATTTAGTTAGGAAATTGTTAAGTGTCTTTTATGCCATCTTGTATTTCTTTTTCCCTCCACTAGTTTGAGTACTTGTATTTTGATTTTAAAATGTCACAGATATTGGTGCTAAAAAGACTCTTGAACAGTTTGATATCAAGTATAGTGTTTAAAAAATCTTGACAGTGAAAAACATCATCTAGTTTAATGTAGGTCCTGTGTTTTGAACTTATTTTTACTTTGAACTCTGGAACAATTAGATGACCAAGCAATTTTTCCCAATGGGAAAAAAAAAAATTAGTTTTGCCAAAGAGATAGAGAATTGCATGTTATGTCTTAAGCTTCTTTATAAAAGGCAGTTTCAAATATCAAGAACTTTCAGCAGAAATATCACATGCTTGTCCTGCAGTAAATTTGGTTATGGAAAATTTAATACAGTCTGTGTGGAGAGTCTGGAGATAAGTAAGTATGTTGTTTCCTCTTGGGTAACTCCAAATTGTTTTCTTTAAACTTGTGATTTAGCAGGTAATCCTCTAGGTGAACCCTGACAATCTGGTTATACTGTAATATCAGGCCCTCCCGAAAGTAGCAGGTGATTGGTTATCTGCCTCACTGCTTCCAGCTCTGCGCCTAGGGGAAGGAGACGTGTTAATGATAAATTTTAGTGTGGGGTTTATTTAGATTGAAAAGTATCCATGAATAGTCATAAGAGAAGTTTTGAAGGGGTTTAGGACCCATTAGTGAGTGACAGTTTTTGAAAATTTCATTCGTAGAGATATAACCCCTGGTACCACCTTTCCTGCTTATTTGAAGAGGGGGAATGGTTATGAAAAAGATTAACCTATACAAACAGAAAAAAATTGTCTTCTGAGAAGCAGAAAAGAATCTGTCATGGGTAAAGATTCAAAAGCAGTGACCCTGACTATTTTTTAATAGGAGAAAGTAGATTTTGTAGTAGGAGAAAGTAGATTTTGTTAGAAGTGAGTGGGCACACCAGGGACAAGTTATTATTTATGAAACTAGCTAACAGTTTTAAGGCCATAATTATATGCAGATACTGGGCCAACTGCTTCTTTTTGTAAAATCACCTTTTATCCTTATAACCCTATAAAGTAGAAAATATTATTTCTCCTGTTACACAGGTGAGAGAATTGGGATTCAAGGATAATTATGGAAGACAGAATAATGGCTTACCCAAATATGTCTACATCCTAATTCCTGGAACCTGTGAATGTTTTATCTTACGAGGCAAATGAGATTTTTCAGATGTGACAAAGGTTAAAGACCTTGGGGTACAGGGCAGTTATCCTGGTTTATTTGGGTGGCTCTGTCCTCATCACATAAGTCCTCAAAAGAAGGAACACCTTTCCTGGCTGTGGTTAAAGATACAGATGTGATGACAGAAGAAGGGTCGGAGAGATGTGAAATTATGACTTCGAAGATGAAGAAGGGATCAATGAGCTGAGAAATGTAGGCACCCTTTAGAAATTAGAAAATGCAAGGAAACAGATTCTCTCCTAAAGCATTCATGAAGTTTTTTAATCTGCTTAGGTTGCTACTAAAAAAATACTTATAAATGACAGAAATGTATTTCTCATGGTTTTGAAGGCTGAAAGTCTAAAATCAGGTTACCAGAATGGTTGAGTGAAGTCCACTGACTTCTTTTATAATCTCATATGGCAGAAGGGCCTAGAGAGCTCTGTGGGATTTCTTTTATAAGAGCACTAGTCCTATTCAGGGGGTTCTACCCTCATGACCGAAGCACCTCTGAAAAACTCCACCTCCAAATTGCATCACATTAGGATTTCAACATATGAATTTTGGGAGAGCACAAGCATTCAGATTAGAAGACTATAATACTATTTATACCCATAGAATGTCTGAGAGAGCCTCAGGATCCCTGGCAGGGCTGACAGATGGCATTTCTCTCCCAAAGTCAGTCAGTAAAGATTAGAGGAGGTGACTGCTACTTCAAATGTGAAGACAGCAGCTCAAGACTTCAAGGAACATGAAAAATCAAGAAAATGACACTGCAAAAAGATCACAAAATTTTTTCAGTAACTAATCCCAAAGACATAAATATCTACAATTTATCCGATAAAGAAGTAAAAATAGCTGTTTAAGAAATCTCAGTATAGTAACAAAACAAAACAAAAACAAAACCATACAGACAATTAAAATTAGGGAAACAATAGATGAATAAAATGAGAAGTTTAACAGAGAGATAGAAATAATAAAAAGAACCAAACAGAAATTCTGGAGCCAAAGACTACAATAGAATGAAATAAAAAATTTGATGGAGGGCATTAGTAACAGAATGGATCAAACATAAAACAAAGTGGAAGACCTTTGAAATTATCCAGTCACAGGAGAACAAAGGGAAAAGAATGAAAAAGAGTGAAGATGTGAACTATGGATACCATTAAGAGAAACAATTTGTGAATTATTGGAGTCTTAGGAAAAGAGAGAGAGAGAAGGGGACAAAATCTTATTTAAAGAAATAATGGCTGAGAACTTCCCAAACTGGGGCTAGATGTGGACATTGGAGTTCATGAGGTTTATTTGTCCTCAAACTCAACCTACAGAGATCTTCTCCAAGCCACATTACAATAAAACTGCCAAAAATCAAAGACAAAGAAAAAGGAACGGAAAAAAGTTATCACTTACATGGGAATCACTGTAAGGCTATCAGTTGGTTTCTCAGTGGAAACCTTATAGGCCAGGAGAGAGTGGGATAATACGAAGTGCTGAAAGAAAAAAACTGCCAACAAAGAATACTTTACCTGGTAAAGTTGTTCTTCAGAAATGAAGGAGAGATAAAGATTTTCTCAGACAAACAAAAGCTGAGGGAGTTCATTACAACTAGACCTGTCTTATAAGAAATGCTAAAAGGAATTCTTCATGTTGAAAGGTAAGGATGCTAATTAGTAACATGAAGGCAAAATATACAACACACTGGCAAAGTTAAGTATATATTCAAATTCAGAATACTCTACTTCTGTAATATAGTGATATTAACCATGTAACTCTAGTAAAAAGGTTAAATTATTAAAAGTAACAAGTGCTACAATGTTTTCTTACAATATTAAAAATAACTATGGCTATAATAATTTTTTCAAGATTTATTTATTTGGGGCGCTTGGGTGGCTCAGTGGGTTGGGGGCTCTGCCTTTGGCTCGGGTCATGATCTCAGGGTCCTGGGATCAAGCCCCACATCGGGCTCTCTGCTCGGCAGGGAGCCTGCTTCCTCCTCTCTCTCTCTGCCTGCACTCTGCCTACTTGTGATCTCTGTCTGTCAAATAAATAAATAAAATCTTAAAAAAAAAGATTTATTTATTAGAGAGAGAGTGCATGTGCATGCATGTGCAAGCAGTGGGGAGGGACAGAGGGAGAGGGAGAGAATCTCAAACAGACTGAGCATGGAGCCTGAGCATGGAGCCTGGTGCAGGGCTCAATCTCATGACCCTGAAATCATGACCTGAGCCAAAATCAAGAGTAGGAAGCTTAACCTACTAAACCACCCAGGCACCCATACAATAATTTGTTAAAGCACACCAATACACAAGAGGTAGATCGTGATGTCAGAAACATAAAAGGTATGAAGAGTAGCAGAGTAGAGTTTTTGTTGTGATTAAAATTGTTATCAGCATAAAATAGACTGCTTTATCAAATAGTATGTTTTATTTAAGCATCATGGTAATGACAAAGCAAAACCTACAGTAGATACACAAATGATGAAGAGGATCAAAGCATACCACTATGGAAAATTATCAATTCACGACGTAGGACAGCAAGAGAAGGAGAAAAGTACAAGGAAACTACAAAACTTCTAAAAATCAATAAAGTGGCATTAGTAAGTCCTCATCTATCAATAATTATTTTGTGTGAGAGTGGATTAAATTATCCAATCAAGTCATTGAGTAAGACAATTGAGGAAGAAGGTGCTAAAAACAACACAAATCCATCTATAGTTCAGAAACTCAAGATTAAAAAGTACTACTTAAAGGAAAATCTCCCTGTGGGCACACGGGTTCCTGTTAAAATTGGGGCATAGGAATAAGACAGATAAGAAAGAAATATTTCATTTCACAATATCTGTCGAGTGAAAATAATAATTATTTATTTGTTCACAGGGAATTCCATAACCTCTCAAAGCCTAGAATAGATGAGGATTATATTTGAAGTTGTCTATTAAAAATAAAGGGATTAAAATAATGGCCATTAGTTGAAAATCCCAAGCCATCTCATACCCTACAGGGCCAGACCCCTTTCGCACTGATCCTGAGGTCATAATCATTCCAGGAGCCAAGAGAGGAATTAAATGTCCCACCATGTCTTGCCCCACTCACTTTCTAAACTGCTACTGTTCAAAGTGACAGGAGTTTAGTGATATTAAAGGAAGGGAAACAGGGAACCTCAATGACTGATGGACTAAAATTAGAAACATCCCCAGAGGTCAGAAACTCTGGCCTCTCATTTCAACATCAAGGAAATCAGTCCAGAGAAGTCACAGGATTGCCAGTGGTTCCAAGTGTGGTCCTTATCCTCATTAAGTTCCCTGATGTGGGGGCGCCTGTATGGCTCAGTGGGTTAAAGCCTCTGCCTTCAGCTCAGGTCGTGATCCCAGGGTCCTGGGATCGAGCCCCACATCGGGCTCTCTGCTCAGCGGGGAGCCTGCTCCCCCACCCCCCCCCTTCTCTGCCTGCCTCTCTGCCTACTTGTGATCTTTGTCTGTCAAATTAAAAAAAAAAATAACCTAAAAAAAAATTCATTGAGTAGCTGAATGGTTAAAAAATAAGATTCAACTATATACTGCCAATAAGGGTCTAACTTTAGAATTAAAGACACACATAGGGTCAAAATAAAGGGAAGGAAAAAGATATTCCCTGCAAGTGGTAACCAAAAGAGAGTAGGGGTAATTATACTTATATCAGACAAAATAGACTTTAGCAGGAAGACCATAGCAAGAGTGAACAAGGTCATTTTATGATAATAAATGAGCCAAATTATCAAGTGGCTGTAATAATTGTAAATATATACACCCAACATTGAATCACCTAAGCATATTAGCCAAATACTAACAGATCTGATGGGAGAAATAGAAAAAAATACAGTGATACCTAGGAACTCCAATACCTTACCTTCAATAATGGATAGATCATAGATGGATAGAGAAAATCATTACAGAAATGTTGAACATGAACTTCACTTTAGATCAAATGGACCAAACAGACATATGGAGAACATTCTTTCCCATAGCATCAGAATACACATTCCTCTAAAGCATGGACCGCTTCCAGGATGAGGTCATATATTAGATCACAAAACAAGTATTATCATTTAAAAAGTTTGAATTTATACCAAGTATTTTTTCCAACCACAGAGATATGAAACCAGAAATCAATACTAGGGAGAAAACTAAAATTCACAAATATGTGGAGATTAAACAACACACTCCTCAACAACCAGTGAGTCAAAGTTGAAATAAATAATATATTGAAACAAAAATGGAAAAACAATAATACATAAACTTATGGGATGCGACAAAAGTAATTCTAAGAGGGAAGTTCATAGGGATGAATAGAAGTATCTCAAATAAACAACCTAGAGAGGAAACACACGATAAGGTTAAAATCATGAGCCAGATCAGTCAGGGCATTTATAAATTATGCTTATGAGTTTGGGCTTTTTCTAGCCACTATAAGAAGCCATAAAAGAGTTTGTAAAGCAAGGGGATGACCTGACTTGATTTATGCCTTAGGAAAATTTGATTTGCAGGGAATGAATTTTAGGGAACAAAAGTCAATGCAGGGAGATGAAGAGGTTTATAATCCAGACACAGTAAAGATACCCACTGCTCTTCTTCAGTGTTGCACAAGTTTAGTGAATGTCTCCTCCTGAAAGAGATTATACATGATTATTGTCTCTAGAAAAAGGCAGAGGGGTTGCATTACATTGTGTTATATTTTAGTCCTGATTTCAGTTGCTAAAATATGCACTCCTTAAATGACTGGGCATAAACAACAAAGATTTCTGTCAGTCTTGATATCATACTAAAACTTACCTTCTCTGCATAAATATTTGTCTATTTTTCCCCCAAATTTGGTAGGTGTGATTTGGGGGGCAATTATTAATCTAATCTGGGAGTTGGAAAGCTCATGAAGAAATAACATTTTTTTTTTAAGATTTTATTTGTTTGAAAGAGAAAGAATTCAAGCGGGGGTTGGGGAGTTGCTGGGAGGGACAAAGCAAGAGGGAGAAGCAGGGAGTCAGATGTGGGTCTCAGTCCCAGGACCCTGAGATCGTGACCTGAGGCAAAGGCAAGCGCTTAATGGACTGAGCCACCCAGCTGCCCTAGAAATAATTTCTTTAATATCACAGTTTACATATGAGTATTTTAAATATCTCCTCTGATTCTTAGTATAATTTATAAAATTCAGGATAAATAGCCAAGTGTATTAGTTACAAAATCATGCCGGTATGATCTAATATCTGTACATATTCCTATTATCTCTGAGGATGAACTCACCTTTATGTAAGAAGTTCTATTTTGCTCTTAAGACATTACGTGGAATTTAAAAGACGCCAGAAATGGAAGAGAATGCAACTTCTAATTTCATTTTGAATTAAAAAACCATCACTAGTGCAAAACTCGACAATAATGACAAGCTAAAATTTTATATAGATGAAAAAAATCCTTTAAGAAATTCAAAAGCTAATAATCTTACAACAATAAACACTTATCCGCATTGTTTATACGTAGTATTCAGCTTGTTAAAGAGACTTTAAGAGTCTGCATTAGTGTGTAGAGTTAGTGCCATGTTGGTGAATTAGAGCTGCTAACTACTTGAATTGTCTACTGTGCATTTTGGTAGATTTTTGCCTTGCATGCTAATGTGGTCTTTTAAGTATCATTTTGATGAATTTCATTGTTACATTGGATACACTCTGGTTTTTCCAATCAGTCGTGTCCACTTCATCACTGTCAGCGTGCTAACCATAACATTAAATATGACCAGAGGTAAACATTATTGAAAGCTGCGCCTGTTACTGAGGTTTTACAGTAGTGTAATTTTGTTTTTATTTCCTTTGATTTTATGCTGATACGAGTTTCAGCGGCATTTGCCTGCAGCCTCTTTCAACTTTTCCTTTTAATTAAAAAGCCTAATTGGGAGTAATAAAAACTTCCAATTAAGCCTTTTAAATAAAAACTGAAAGCTGAAAGTGGCTGTGGTTGCAGATAGAGGCCAGCACTGACATTCTCATTATGGCAGGATTCTATGACCGCAGGACAATTTGTGGTTTCCAGGTTTCACTTGACACCTGTGACTTAGAAGTGGAACTTTTGCGGGATACCCCAGCAGATCATTATACAGTTAAACATCCATGTTTTTTGAGGGGGTTTTGTTTTTGAGGCAAGAAGGGGACTGAAGGAGCGCTTAAATCAGTCATCATCATGGAGGGTTCCTTAGGTTAACGTTTCAGTAATATTGCACTCTTAACAATAAAAATATTTTGATATTTGGTATTTGGACTTTGGTATTTGAACAAGAAGATATAATATTCAAGCTTAGTTGTCACTTTCATTTAGGTGTAAAATAATGCAAAAGCTTTCACTTGCTTTGTTTTCTTTCATTTCCTGTGCTAGAGAAATGTGCTTAGAAAAAGCCTGTGTTGAACCCTAGGATTACACAATCTATAATTGGGGAAATTGGTGCATAATTTGCTGATCTTTGTATACTATTTGAGTAATAAAAGGCGAAAACAGACTTTTCAGACAATTTGAAATGTGTAAATATGTGGCTTTCTGGGATTTTCCTCTAAATACAAATTTCATTAATTTAATTCCTCTTAGCCTGTAGTATCATATGTCTGGGAACAGGAAGGAAGGGTATCATGAGAATTGGGAAGGATCCTTTTAGCTTTGTTTATGACTGGCTTTTAGTTGATTTCATATACTTTGAAAAAGTTAGAGAGGGAAATTTTCTAGGGCTGATCTGACTCAGTTAAGCAAAATATTATTTTAAAACAAAGTTTTATCTTTTCCTATCTATGGTCACCATTTATATCTATTTTTAACATTCAACCTTATTGTTTGTTTTAATACAAATACTACCCATTGCTTACTGAAGATTTGAAATGTATTTAAAGATCAAAATCAGATATAATCTTACCTCAAACTGCATTTAACATGTTTGGTGTATCTCTGTCCAATTTCTTTTAATGCACTATTCCTAAACACACAAATGCAAATGGGCAAAAATAATAAAATTGAGATCATATTATTATTCCTTTTTATTTGACATGATATCTAAGCATTTTTTGTATTTCAAAGACATATATATTCATCCTCATTTATTTGAACTGTCTTCAGTTTTTGGGATTGAGGGGCTGAATATCGTAGCACATCGAGTGTGGGTTTTTGAGTCATGCTGTCTGGATTTATTTCTTGGTTTGAAAAATCTACCAGCTATGTGATCCTGAGCAATTCCCTATCCTGAGTTTTTATTTCCTGCTGCATAAAATGCAGAAAAGCATAATATGCCCCCTGGGATAGAGATGAAGATTATGTGGGTTATATATGTAAAAGTGCCGAGACACGTCATAAACACTATATAAATATTAATTTATTTCCAATTATATTCCATTTTCAATAATCTGTGAATTTCATGTCATCTAATAATATTTCTACTTGGTTAAGATTTGGCAAAATTAACTCATTCCCTGTTATTTTTAGTCCCATTAGATGCTTGTTGATTACTTATTTAGATCTGTGGTTATCCTCAGTAAAGTTCAGGAGCTTACTTTCTATGGGGCCACATTTTTATTGTTAGGATTATTCGTAGATATTTTACATAATTTTTGGTAGCTTCTTTATATGTTTTGGTAGTTTCATTATAAATGCAATCTTTTTTCTTCATTCCATTTTTCAGTTGCTTCTTATTTGTATAACAGACAGTTTTTAGATATCCATCTAAAATTGGGAAAAAGTGGGTTAAAGCCTCTGCCTTTGGCTTAGGTCATGGTCTCAGGATCCTGGGATCAAGCCGCCCCCCCCCCCCCAAAAATCGGGCTCTCTGCTCAGCAGGGAGCCGGCTTCCCCCTCTCTCTATCTGCCTGCCTCTCTGCCTGCTTGTGATCTCTGTCTGTTAAATAAATAAGTACATGAAATCTTTAGATATCCATCTAAAACTTTGTTATATTTTTCCTAGTAATTGAAATGAAATGTTAATGGCATAAGGGGCATCTTAGTAAAATTATTTCCAGACCTTTTAAAATATTAATACTTTGTTATATTTCAACCTTTCTTACCTGAATATCATTCTTTTTAGGTTTCTGTTTTTCTTTGAGTAAATTTTGAAAAAAAAATTTTTTTTTGCAATACTGTATGTCAACTGCATTCTCTTTTTTAATGTGAAGTGTAATTAACATGCAGTATTATATTAGTTTCAGATATGCAGTATAATGATTCAATAGTTCTATACATTACTCAGTGGTCATCACGGTAAGCGTTCTCTTAATCTTCTATTTCACCCATCCACCCCACCAACATTCTTTCTGGCAACCATTAGTTTGTTCTCTGTATTTAAAGGTCTATTTTGGACGCCTGGTGGCTCAGCGGGTTAAAACCTCTGCCTTCAGCTCAGGTCGTGATCCCAGAGTCCTGGGATTGAGCCCCGCATCATCGGGCTTTCTGCTCAGCAGGGAGCCTGCTTCCCTTCTTCTCTCACTGCCTGCCTCTCTGCCTACTTGTGATCTCTGTCTGTCAAATAAATAAATAAAAATCTTTAAAAATAAATAAACAAACAAATAAAGGTCTCTTTTATGTTTGTGTCCTTTTTCTCGGTTTGTTCATTTGTTTTGTTTTGTTTTTTTTTAGATTCCACATATGAATGAAATCATACATGGATGGACCTAGAGGGGGTTATGCTAAGTGAGTGGATTACTTGATGGAAAGAAAAAAAAGAGAAGGGAGAGCGAGCAAAAAGAAAAGGGAAAACTAAACTTGCAGATTATGATCACATCTGCATATAATTATACATGCCTATTTCTGTTTTAAGTATTTGCTAATGAAAATCTTACTGAAGTGTTTAAATATATAAAAAAAGAAATCATATGGTGTTTGTCTTTCTCTGTGTGACTTGTTTCACTTAGCATTATACTCTCTTGGTCCATCCACGCTGTTTCACATGGCAAGATCTCATTCTTTTTTATGGCTGAGTAATATTCATTTGTGTGTGTGAGTGTGTGTGTGTGTGTGTGTGTGTGTGTGTGTGTGTAATATACCACATCTTCTTTATCCATTCATGTATTGATGGACACTTGGGTTGCTTTTATACTTTATTTTTTTCAGAAAATTATCTATTTTATGAATTTCTTTTCAAACACGTTAACATGCAGATTTGCATTTTTTATCTACTGGTAATTTAAACAAACAGCCCTTTTACTTGTCAGACCATCTTTTCCATATTTATTTACCTATTACTCAATATTTTATTCTTGATTAGATTTTCTAGATATTTATTAATAAAATAATACTTTATTTTTCAAAGAAAATATAAGCTCTTGGATTTATTTTATTTTCACTTTGTTTCAAATTTACTTTTACTCTTATTTTTAAAATTTAATTATTTTTATAATTTCTTCAGGTCAATAATTAGCTTATATATTTATTATAAATTTGCCTCTGAGTATATCTTTGCTTATATTTAGTGCATTGTCATATAGTTCTCTTTTTTACTCATTTTTTATATGTTCTTAAATTTTACAAAAGTAGGTTTTTTAACCCTAACACTGTATTATATAAATTGTTTCATAATTTTCTCCTCCTTTCTTTTCTTGGCTATTAGCTGTTGTGACATTGACCTTTATCTGTGAGTCTCCTTATTATATCTGCTTTAGACTGTTCCTAAAAGGAATATACTCTCCTCAATAGATGTTGCTTAAGGGTACAAACTTGCAACTAGTAGATAAATAAGTATTAAAGATCTAATGTACAGCATGGTGACTATGGTCAACAATGCTGTATTGTAAACTTCAAAGAAGCTAGGTTGCTGAGAGACTAGATCTTAATTGTTCTCACCACAAAAAAAATCATAATTATGTGATATGATAGGGCTGCTAGATTTAGCAAAGGTGGTATTCATATTATCATAGTACATAAATGTATGAAATTAATACCCTGTATACCTCATATGTATACAGTATTGGCAATATGTCAGTTATTTCTCAGTTTATAAAATCCCAAATATTTTATTTCCCCACTGACTCTCCATTTTAGGTAGTGTGATGTCAAAGTGCTTACAAGATATATTGGAGCCTCTTTAATTTAACCTGAACCTTCATCTGCAATCATTATCCACTATTTTGCCACCATAACCTGCTGAAAATCCTCTCAGCCACTTACCAACGTATGACTCCATTTCTTTGGTTACTTATACTTTTTCTTACTTAGCTTCTCTGGCCACATCCTTTATTATGTGCAGCACTCTCTGTGTAAGTTCTTTAGTCCCACTGAAAAAATTCAGCCATCTTTCCTGGGAGCTTTCAGAGGGTTTTAAAGTCATTTCCATGCAGAACTCACCATATTCTATAGACGTTATTTGCCTCATGCTTGTCTCCAGAGTGACTGTTGATAAGCACAAGGAGCAAGTCTTCCTGACTTTTATATCTCAGTTACATTTAATCGTTAAAATACTTCTGTGAATTAGATGTTACCTATCTCTGAAGATGAAGAAATTGTGATTCTGAGAAGTTTAACATTTCCAAAGTCACAGAACTGGTCAATAACATAGATAGGATAATAATCCAACTTTATATCAACTGCACTAATGTTTCACATCCTTTGACAAAAATATCTCCTTGTGGTCAACGAAATGTAGGGGTGGACGGCAGCATCTGTAGGTTCTGCCCGAAATAGCACAATATAAGCGTAAATTGATTTGAAGCACTGTCTTTCATAGTAAGTCTGACAAGTTTAGTCCTACTTTAAAATCTATATATGTTTCAATATAAAGCAATATTCTATTATTCCCCATTAAGAAAAATTTTATCTTTTACCTGCATTTGATAGTTCACTGTAGGTGCTATTCTATGATGAGTTATCACATTATGATTGTTAGGCTGAATTATAAAGAGATGAAACTACATTTTAAATTCACCACTGACGTGATTTTTTTTAATGTTAATCCAGACTCCTATAAAAGTACAGATACAAATAATAGGTTCGTGCTTTCTGTCACTGAAAACATCTACAACTACTCTAAAAAGTTGGTATGATACAAAGTTTTAAAGCAATTCTTGGTGGAAATTTCTGTATGTTTATCATCTTATTGAGATACCATAACCAATTTTTATATGGTGAATTGAAAGGTTATTTGAGCTTTCGCTTTTTTATTACTTCAGGAAAATTATTGTCAAGGGTCTTTTTTAGTGAAAACAAGATTCTTAATTACTTAATTCTTAATACTGACTCAACTCTCTCTGTCCAATTCTCAAACTTCATTTTCACCCAGCAGTTATGTGTTTTGCAGTAAAAATATTAATAGTTTTCCATGCCACTGGTTAAGCACTCAGTCTTGGCAGAATATTTGCTTGATACACTGGTTTTATGAATTACTCTTTTTTTAAACTTTTTATTTTAATTCCAGTTAGTTAACTCACAGTGTTATATGAATTGAATTAGTCTATTAATAAGGTTACAGACAGATTAACAACTTTGTCATTTTAGTTTCATTTCCTCCACAGAAAAAATAACACACTTCAGCAATGAATTAGAAGCCTCTGACCACTGCCTTCTTGAAACCTAGGAAAAATCGGTATAATACAAAAATGTTTTGAGTTCAACTTTTATAGTTTGCCTATAGATGAAACTTTACAAAGTTTAAATCAGTTATCTGTTCCCTTGTTTGCCATCTCTACTACCTTATGAATACAGTGAGATGATCTAGAAGCAAATTATTTGAGTTCTAAAGTTCATAGTTTTCAGTAGACGACATCATAGTTCTGGAGGAGGATGAATTTGATGCAAGCCAGCTTTCCATGGTTGTGAGTGTTAGAAATTTGGCTCCATATTCACCCCCCCCCTTTTTTTCCCTACTCAGTAGTGTTTCTTCTTGTAAAAATCATCAGATAGATTGTTGAAAAGTTGTTTAACAATTATTTTGCCATTTATTACTTCAAATTTCTACATATTTTTATAGACATCATCACTAAAGATAGTATACCATGATCTGCATAATTTTTAAAGATTTTATTTATTCATTTGAGAAAGAGCACAAGTGGCAGGGAGAGGCAGAAGTAGAAGCAGACTGCCCACTGAGTGGGAAGCCTGGTGAGGGGCTTGATCCCAGGACCCAGAGATCATGACCTGAGCCAAAGGCAGATGCTTAACCATCTGAGTCACCCAGGCACCCCTGCATGATTTTTTTTTTTTTGTCATTCTATATTCTTGCCTAACAGCGTTGTTTCATAGATGTAGTGAGCATATCAACAGACCTGGGACATGTGATAAAACATCAGATTGACCATTCTCATATGAGATCTTTACCCACTTTCTCCTACTATATGAGTTTTACTTTTCAAGGTGATTTTGAGGTAGCTTTCAAGGAAACTTTAAGCAATTTTAATTTATTCACTTGACTGTAATTTCCATTATGTTACTCCAGACCCCTCCTCTGCTTAGCTCTTGGCAAAGCATTCTGGTGATTTGATTTAAAAATGTCCTTGATGTTGGGATTGTAGATGTTATTGTAAGGTGGCCTGGCTGTGGTTATGGTACAGGGCTCTCATGTAAGAGACAAAACAAGATTTAGACTCCCTGGACTTGCCCTTGTAATAAAAATCAGTGCTATCAATAAGCATGTAAAGATGTCTTACTGAATTTAAAATGTACTAACTCCAATTTACAGATTGTGGTTGGGTTAGGACTATCATCTCTTTGCTATTAAGTTCATTTGATGCAGCTAGAGGGATAAAACTAGAGAATTATTGGATTTCCCTCATCATGAATATCTCCAAATTCCAGTCCTGCCCTCTGACTACTATTTCTAGTGTTGCATCTTTCTATTTGAAAATAATTAATAGAGTTAATAATCTTTGAGAGGTAAATGAAAAAATAACATAGAAATAACAAGAAATAGAATTTTTAGATCTTAATTGTTCAGAGGAAAGCAAAACCAATAAAAAATAAAATTATATCTTACATTTTGTAAACCACGATTTTATCAGAAAATTGAGCTGAATTATAGAAACTAGTGTGTGTATGTGAGTGTGTGTGAATTCAAACCTTTCAAAACTCTGGTTTATAAGGTGATAATTGCATTTGAAAAACAGAGAAAAGAACATACAAAGCAACATGTCCACAAACTTACTGAGTGATCAGACAATAAACTCATCTCTCCTCATGAACCAGTGCCATTAAAACAATGTTTCTCCAATCCATGGCTGTTTCACTTTTGAACGCACCTTAAATATTCGTACCTTTGATTTTCTCATAAGGGAATTTTACCAAATTTTATAATCACTCTTTATTCTTGTGAATATTCTACTGTTACTATGTTTTCATGGAAAAACATGGATTGTCTAGAATGGACAAACAGAATTCTTGTATTTTTTGCACAAATATGACAAAACCTTATGTCATCCCACTTCCAGCCTCCCGACTCCACTCCCTCCATCCTTCCTCTCAGACTTTCATAGGTAACTTTGTTTTAGTGCTTATTGGGAAATAAGGGGTCTAGTTTTGTCTTTGTTTAAGAAAGTCATTCCCATTGAATCTACTTCTATAGTCCTTCCTAGTCCTGCCTTGGATGTTCACTCACCTCTGGGCTGTTTATTTCTGGCTGTTTCTGTTTGTAATTCCTGTAACAGGATGTTCCTTGCTTTGCAGCAGAGCTGATAGGTAAAAATGAGGCTATGGAGTTCCTTATACTGTTTCCTCCCATTATTTTCACTAACACTGTCAATAAATTAGTGCACATTTATCAAGCTTGACTGAAGTGTTGAGTGTAGTTTGTTAAACACTGGAGGTTTATTATAATGAGAAGGCAAATACCATCACCTATGGCTTTCTGCGACTGCTGTACTGATGCAAAGGAAAACACTAATGAGTTGCCCTAAATATGATCTGGAGGTCCTATCTTTGTTGCCCAGACTTCCTGACTATTCTAGAATATCTCCTTCTTTAAAGATTTTATTTATTTATTTGAGAGAGAGAGAGAGCACACATGCGCACGAGCGGGGTGGGGGTGGACAAAGTGGGAGGGAGGGGGAGAGAAAACCCAAGGCAGACTTCATGCTGAGTGCGGAACCAACTCAGAGCTCAATCTCAGGACCCTGAGATCATGACCTGAGCTGAAACCAAGAGCCAGGCGCTCAACCAACTGAGCCACCCAAGTGCCTTAGATACCTCCTTCTTTAAATGTCCATGGCATAAATCTCCATTATTTTAAAGGAAAACCTATGAGGCTAATGCTCCATTAGATATATGCTCCATTGGATATAACCCAAATATTCAGCTATTTATTCTGTCATAACCTGAGTAATGCTTTCAGTAGGTCAGGCTCCATTGTAGATTTTGGCACTCTGAACTCAAGACAACTGGATTCTACTAGACTGAATATAATAACACGTCATATGTTGATGTTTTTTCTCATGGTGAGAAACGTTTGCCAGCATAATACAAGTTTTGGTAAATTATGTTTTAAATATGCTAGAGATGTTTGATACTTGAAGAATAATATGATGAATTATTTTGTAAGAAAAATAATTTGTAATCAAGATTATTGTAGCATCTTGGTTTACGTGTATCATATTAAAGTTGGCACATGTATGGAGATAGTTGGCTGGCTTGAAATCTGTCAAACACTAGGTATATCGTGCTACTACCAAATCATATAAGGTATTAATGCAAAGTCAGTTTTCTTCCAACTTTGTGGAACAGTTATTCTATGCAGATTTGGGAGTGTGTGTGTGTGTGTGTGTGTGTGTGTGTGTGTGTATGTATGTGTTCATGCATGCGGTGCACGCATGTATATGTCTGTTGGTCTGTGGGGAGGAACATAGACGTTACTTGACTAGATATTAACTTTCATCAGTTATTCTTTACACAGCACTCTTAGGCTACGGTCATTTATAAGGCAGTCCATGAAAGAAATAGAGGAGCAGCATATATCTCAGATTAAGTATCCATCTTCTTTCTCTGTCCACAAACCTTACCTGTGTGAGGTCTTGGCTTTGGGGACCGAGAGCTAAGGAAGAGTGTGAATGGGTGGGAGGGCATCAGTGGCTGAGAAAGAGGTATCTTTTAAAGGAAGAAAATATTAGCTCCGTAACTGGGAGGCATGATGGGCCCAGTCAAGAAGCAGCAACTCTCCAGGTATTTCCAGTAGAGATTTTTTTCTTTTTCTCACCATAGCACATACTCCAGTAGAGATTTTTATACCAAAAAGAAGTCACACAGGTGAAGATCTGAAAAGGCAAACAAGAAATGGCAAGTCAGTTATGATACGACAATAGGAGGAAGTCAATACCATCTATGCCTGGGGAACAGCAGGAGGCAAAGTTGTTACCAGTGTTCCCAAACCAAGGTATCTAGGAGGGAACTAAATCCATGGTGAGTGCTGTTTCATGGAAGCCAGTTCTAGGAGGAGATGAGCTGTTCATGTGAGCTGGAGCCATGGGGAGATGCAGTGATGGTTGCTACTCTAGGCTGTGGGCGGGAGAACCTTGGTGGAAATGACATGGTTTCTCTCTTCCTCTCATCCTCTAATCTCCTACTTTCTCCTTCCATTAACCAAACCCAGGTGGAAATCATTTGGCAAAGTGTCTAGGTCATTTATAGGATTAGTTACCTCAGTATGCAAACAGAGCAAGAGTAAAGCAGAGAATGGAGCAGAGAGTAAGCAGAATGGCCAGGACATGTGGTGCTGATATTTTAATTTCTTCTTGGAAATAAACATCATAGAGATCTGGATGCCTTGTTTGGCTAAGGAAAAAAAGAGAGAGAGAGAGAGAGAGAGAGAGAAAGAAAAAGTAAGTAGTAAGAGAACATGGGGATATGGGGAACTGCCAAACTTCTCCAGAGAGTGCATCTAGAAAATGGGTGGGCTTAACTCCAAGTTACTGGAACAGAGTGAAACCTAGTGGAGCTGTGGGAAAAAAATTCTGGACTGGGAATAAGGAGACTATAAAATTGTTTCAGCATCTCCCTAGCTATCTGTTCTTGAATAAATCTTTATCATTTGAGCATTAGTTCCCTTTCTGCCTCCCACCCTCCCTTCCTTTCTCTTTCCTGACTGGTAAGTTTGAGGATTGGACAAGATCCTCCGAAGATTCCTTTTATGTTCAACATTTCATACATCTTGGTGAGCAGAGTTCTATCAGTAAAATATGCTTTTTCCAATATTTTATCCATATGCTCCTGCATTGTGGTCTGACATTCATAAAATTATTCTAACCAATAAGAGTTCTGCCTATTAAGATTTTACTCTTGTTATTATTTTTAGGATCTGGGGTCCCTGAGATGAAGGGTGATGACTTTCAGTATTTTTTAATGATGAAATCCCTTAAACGTGTCTTTTCCTGTGAAAAAGCATGGTTTTTCTCTCTTCCTTCCCTTGGACTCTTCCTGTTCCTCCCTTCCTCTTTTTCTTTTTCCTTGATAATATGCATTTAGGTTCTAATATGTATAAGCTATGAAAAATAAAATGTCCTCTAAAATGTTTGATGGAAGAGTTACATAATTATCAAAAGTGAACATGTAGGAAATGAAATCACTAATAAGTTTTACAGACAATTTGCTACTGAATATTTGGTTTGAAAATGTAACGATTAGGTTAAAAGTAGCAATTGTGGCTGTACTTGCTTTTTAAAAACCCAGCTGCTAATTATTAATCACCTTTTCTGAAATTTTATCCTAAGGCTTTATCCCGACCTATTGATTTTTATCATCAATGAAATGTAAGTAGCATCAGACACTGGTACCATTATTCCACCAGAGCCAATCAGGTACATTTTTAGTGCGTGCGGGCACTAGATACCCTAGGGAGAATGGAGTGGGGCACCCCACTGGAAAGATAGCAGAGAAATAAAGCACTAAATGGGAGTCCTGGGAATCGAAGGGAGATCTTTGCCTATTTCAAAATATACTTTAAAGGCTAAATTGTGCAACCTGGGAAAGGGAGGTTTTAGTCTGTGTGAGGGAGATGGAAGGTAGCTATCTTTGCTCTCTCTTCTCTCTTTCAACTGACTCTCCACATGTTTTGCCTCTAGACCCAGCAAAATGCTTGGATGAGCTACTAAGTAGAAATAAAAATGATAATTCTCTTTTATTTCTTCTTTTTCTATGCAGTCATAATAGGTGGATTTTCATTAAACATGGGAAGATAAAAAATGGGAAATGCACTTTCCCTGAACTCTTTCAATGTTCTATAAAATGTTCAATTAACTGTACTTGCTACTGTCCATATTTCTTTCCATACTCTCTAGATTGCATGAAGTCTCTCTAGTGTTTCAGTTACATTAAAAAAAAGAGAGTCAGTTTATTATTTTTCACTGAACTCAGAATAGCTGGGTGAATAAATACCACTACGAATCATTTCATTTGCTTCATCACCTATTGTTTAAATTTTCAAGGAACAATAACACAGTAGAAACTAAAACCATCTTAAAAGAAAAGTCTGTGAGTAGATAACAAGAATAAAACTTGATTTTCCACATGCCCTTGTGCATCATACCCAGCCACCATCTTCACTGTGAGGTATCAAACCATGTAACAGCCATGCAAGTAATTCCATTCCATGTATCACACGGAGAGTTAATAATAATAAAAATTACAAGGGAGAATAAAGAGCTGGTTAAGAATCTGAGGCATTGGGGCACCTGGGTGGCTCAGTGGGTTAAGGCCTCTGCCTTCGGCTGAGGTCATGATCTCAGTGTCCTGGGATCTAGCCCCGCATCGGGCTCTCTGCTGAGCAGGGAGCCTGCTTCCCCCTCTCTCTCTGTCTGCTTCTCTGCCTACTGTGACCTCTCTCTGTCAAATAAATAAATAAAATCTTTAAAAAAAAAGAAGATTGTGAGGCATTATACATAGAGAACTTGGGGTATGAATCCCAGCTCTACAATAGAATAGTCATGTGATTGTGCCAAATTATTTACTCTCTGAAAGCATTACTTTCCTCATTTGTAAAATGGGAATAATAATATTTAGTCACAGGGTTTTGTAAAGATTGAGACACTGAATGAAAAACAACAAGAATCATGGGTGTTGGGTAATAGCTCAGTAGCTCAGTAATGCTATTATCAGTGGAAATGAAGAAAGAAGCTTTTGGGTCATTGATTAATTGACTATCTTGCCATGAGATGCAGAGGTCAAAACAGTGATTTCTCTTTTTATTTCAGAAAATGAGGGTCTACCTCTTTCAGTTTCTATTAATAGGGAAGTGTGTGCATATGTGGGTGTGTGTGTATATGAAAAAGATGAGAGAGAGAGAATATACTGGCACAGTGGTGTGATATTCCTACTTGGGTGTATTTAAATTAATTGTTTTAAAACATTACTTAGTGGCAATGTATGGGAAAAAGCATTTAATTCAGAATAAGAAAACTTAGCTTTATATCTTAGCACTGCCAAATATTGATTGCATTAAAAACTTGACAGGTTAGGGGCGCCTGGGTGGCTCAGTGGGTTAAGCCGCTGCCTTCGGCTCAGGTCATGATCTCAGAGTCCCAGGATCGAGCCCCGTATCGGGCTCTCTGCTCAGCAGGGAGCCTGCTTCCTCCTCTCTCTCTGCCTGCCTCTCTGCCTGCTTATGATCTCTCTCTGTCAAATAAATAAGTAAAATCTTTAAAAAAAAAAAAACCTTGACAGATAGGTACCCCAAAAATGTTAGATTTAAAAACAAATGAGTCATTAGTCCCTGAATATTGGGGTTGAATATAATTTCAGTAGACTGCAGTATTTGCTTTTCTTAAAGATCTTGAAAGAATGATGAAAACTTGAAAGCAAACTTAGCTGGAATAGGGATTCCTGTTGTGGAACAGATTGAAGCTGCTAGAAATGTCATATCTTACAAAATGTTGTTTTTTGTTTTTTATTTTTGTTTTTGTGTCTTTTTTTTTTTTTTGGCTTATCTGGAGCCACAAACAGGGACTTCATTATTACTGAATGATGTATCTATTGCAGTGATTCTCAAACTTTTTTGTCTCAAGATATTTTCATCCTTTTAAAAAAAGATTTTATTTATTTGAGAGAGAGAGAGTGTGTGCAAGCAGGGGTGAGAAGGGCAGAGGGGAAGCAGACTTCCTGCTGTACAGGGAGCCCCTTGCAGCTAGACTCCCCACCAGGAGATCATGACCTGAGCCAAACCCAGGAGTCAGACACTTAAGCAACTGAGCCACCCAGGCACATCAGGATATTTTCATTCTTTTAAAAATGATTAGAGACCTTATAGATCTCTTACTTATGTGAGTTAAATTTACTGATATTGCTGTATTAAAATTTAAAACAAATATAAAATATAAGACCCTTATATGTTAACATAAATAATATTTCCCTGTAGAATTACTACATTTTCCGAAATAAAACAAAAAAATCCTGAGAAGAATGGAATTCCCCCTCTCCTTTCCCATTTTTGCAAATCTGATCCATGTCTGAATTCATAGAGACAAGTAGATTCTCTCATGTGTTTCTGCATTCATCTGTTGAGAGAGCACCCATCATGTAGCTTCTGGAAAACTCCACTATACCCTTATAAAATAGTAAGAGTGAAAAATCAATGACTATCTTAGGTTTGTTATAAAATAAGCCTTGATCTCATAGGTCACTTTAAAAGATCTCAGGGACTCGCATGGGTTCCTCGCCCACACTTTGAGTACCACTGTTATTGATTAATCATTGTTTCTTTTAGCTGTCTTCTTTAAAATTCAAAGACTCTTGGAAAGGGTACTACATTTTCTCAACACTGCAGGGTGAATTGATTAAACTCTTGAGTCCTGAGTGGGAGAGAGGAAAAGAATGAAAATAATGTAGACTTGAAGGGAATGTAGCCTTGAAAAAAGTGGGAAATCAGAGGCAATGAATCCTAGTATCAATTCCATTTTGGAGTTTGTAAATTAGCTCCATCATTTAATAGTGGCTTAAATTTGTAACAGTTACGTAATTTTTCTTTTTTATCCTTTTTTAAAAAAGATTTATTTAGTTATTTTAGAGTGCGAGAGAGAGAGAGAGAGAGAGAGAGTATATGCAAGCTGAGGGGAGGGATAGAGGGAGAGGGAAAGCCCTACACAGGGCTCCATCTAACGAGCCTGAGATCGTGATCTGAGCCAAAATCAAGAGTAGACAATGAACTGAATGAATCATCCAGGTACCCCCACAGTTACTTAATATTTCTAAGTCTCAGGTTGTCCACCTGCAAAATACAGATAATATTTAATGCATGGTGTTGTGATAATTAAATCAAATAATATTTGTAAAACGTTTAGCTTAATGTCTGACATGTAGTAAGTAGCCCATTACTAAGCCATTATTTTTGTCGTTATTTTATCCAGCATTGACATGCTCATAAACAAATGTAAATTCTTTCTTCAGAGTTACACTATGTGCAGCAATAAATATCTTATTCCAAGGGCTCTATTTTATTCTGTTTTAAAATCCTAGTAGAAATAAAGCAAGAATGAGGGCAGTGTGGAAGATAAAATGGAGGTAGATTAGAATGGGGTTGAAATTCCAGGATATACATCATGAGACAGGGTTTCAACTAGGATTCTGATAGTAGGAATGCAGAAGAGGGCTTCAGATGATGTTATGTGCTACTATGTGTCCCTTCCCAAATTCATATGTTGAAGTCCTACACCGTAGAATTTCAGAATGTGACTAT
This sequence comes from Enhydra lutris kenyoni, assembly GCF_002288905.1. Taxonomy (NCBI): domain Eukaryota; kingdom Metazoa; phylum Chordata; class Mammalia; order Carnivora; family Mustelidae; genus Enhydra; species Enhydra lutris. Next base: position 2,540,473 of record NW_019154133.1, on the reverse strand, counting down.
ATTTAAAGACAGGGGGTTTAAAGAGGTAATTAAGATGAAAAAAGATCATTGGGTGCAATATTCTAATTATGGAAAAAGCCCAAACATCCATCAGTAGTCAACTGATGAATGGGTAAAGAAGTTGTTGTCTATATGTATAATGGACTATTAGCCGTAAAAAAAAGAATTTTGCCATTTGCAACAATGTGATAGAGCTAGAGAGTAACACACTAAGCAAAGTAAGTCAGTCAGAGAAAGACAGATACCATATGATTTCACTCATGTGGAATTTAAGAAACAAAACAAATGAGTAAAGGGGGGGGGGGAAAGAGAGAGGCGAACTAAGAAACAGACTCTAAACTATAGAGAAATAAACTTACCAGAGCGGAGGTTGGGGGACGGGGAATAGGTGATGGAGATTAAGGAGGGCACTCGTTGTGATGAACACTGGGTGTTGTATGTGAGTGTTGAATCTCTAAGTGTATACCTGAAACTCATATTATAGTATATGTTAACTAACTGGAAGGGGTAGAGGGAGAGAGAATCTCAAGCAGACAACACGCTGAGTATGGAGCCAGATAGAGGGCTTGATCTCACAACCTTGTGACCATGACCTGAGCCAAAACCTAGAGTAGGATGCTCAACCAGCTTTGCCACCCAGGCACCCCATGACCAGTGTTTGTGTAAGAAGAGATTAGGATGGTGGCACACAGAGAGGGAAGACGTTGTGAATATGTCAAAAAATGGCCTCTACGAGAGTGTAGTTAAGTCCCTTTCAGGCAGAAAGCAGGGGATGGGTTTTTGCCTGCTCCTTCTGCACTGAACCCTAGGTGAACAGCCACTGGGAATGCTTGCCTGCTCTTTAGTAACTGGTTCTTAATTTGCTGTAGTCTTGTGGTATGCATAATGCTGAATCCTCTTGGCTATCAGAGCTTTGTGATTTGGGGCTTGTTCTAAGGTGGCAGCTCTAAAAGTTTGGGCTTTAGGTGTGTGAACAAGCGACTTCCAGGGGTGTGCTGGCGATTTGGTATTATTGTTGGAGTGAGCTGGAGGGAGAAGACAGGAAGTACCCATCAGCTCCCCCAGTATTGCAGTCAGCCATGGTGCTTCCTAATGGGAAGTCAGACCTTCAGGCAGCAACTTGTATAGTGTGCAGTCTTCCAGGGAGAAACTGGGAGATGTGGATTTTTGCCTCTTTTCTCTGTGTTGAGCCCTGTGGGGACAGCTTCAGTGAGTGCTTGTTGGGTGTAGGCCTGTGGGACTTGTGAATATAAGTCTCATTTGTTTTCAGAGTAGAGGAGGGTTGGGGAGGCAGTGAGGGGGTGATGAAGGGGAGTTCGTCCCTCAGGTTAGGTAGTTGATGTTGGGATACTAGATGTGCTGTCCAAACACTTCTCTCCTCAGGGAGAATCTGGGAGTTATATGTGGATGTGAGGGGATGGGTTCATGGTAAGAGATTGTGTCAGCCTTTCTGACTTATTTCAACATGCATGTTTTCTTTTTTGCCCCATGTGATTCCTGTCCCTCAGTTAGTTTTTGGATTTCTCTCAGAGGGAATTGCATCATGTATAGCTTGTATATTTGGTGTGCAGTTGGGAAGAAGGAAATTCAGGATCCTCCTATGTCACCATCTTGGTCAAGACTCTAGTCAGTGTTCTTTTGAGTGACCTCTGACTCAGTTTTCTGGTTGACTGAGTTGGGGGGATAATAATATTGCCAAACATACAGCTAATAGGGCCTCTCTTTTAGTGTGTAGTTGTAGGGATATGGTATAAATTTAATCCATTCTTTTCATAAGAATGTTTCCTTTACTAGTTCTTTATAACACTTGCTCATTCTCACAAGCATCAGAATTTTTTCTTGGTCATTTATTTTACAAATGACCTTTAATTTGCCTTTTAAAATTTTTAAATTAACAACCAAAAGGTCTTCTTACAGGACAACCTTTGCTCTTGTTAGCTTCTTTCTTGTAAACTCCTTTTTGCAAGTGTTGCAAACTGATTTGGAATAAATTTAAACTTCCTTAATTGCACAAGGTTTTATTAAAGTTATAGAACTATGGATAATTAAGTCATGAACAATGAACTACATGAGAGTCTAGTGGGAAAAAAAATCAATGCATGCAAACCTGATTGTTGTTTTTCTTGAAGATACTAAATTAGGGACTGCGAAGACTATATTGTATATACTAAATTTGGAGCTTCTTTTAGCTGGTCTACATTAGCAGAGAGACCATAAACAAAATTAATTTAGGTGATGGCTTCAGTGCAGCAACATTTTTCCTTCCTTTTCTGACTTTCTGAACACTGATAATAGATTCTCAAATATTTATTTTAAAGGACACTGTTATTTATATCATTAGTTTCTTTTCTTTGTCAAATCAGTTTAAGTAGGAAATATTTAATAGTGACTTGGAATTCAGCAGAGATGAAATAGCAAATATTATATTTAAAAAGAAGCCTTAAAAAAGGTTTTTTTTGGAAATATTTATTTTTTATACTGCCTACTCCTTGATTTATTAGTTTATTATTAGAAATGTTTCTTTTTGAGCTATTTTAGAAATGAAGATGGTAGAATATCTTTATTGCTACAGGAATCACTGGAAAATATGTATAAGAACATTTATTCATAATGAAGCATAAATCCTAAATCCTGATAAGATGGATTTCTCTTCCCTTCTTATTTCCACTCTCTGGGTCAAATATGTAAGCTATGACTTGTATAAAAGATAATGAAGAAATTTAAGTGAAAAAATAGAGAATATAATCCTAGGAACATGCAGTATTAGAAATAGCAACAATGTAACTGCAACTTCACATAAACTCATAATTTACTTGTATATGTAAATCATATACATTTTATACCCTAAATATATCTTGGTCTCAGCGGTTTACCTTTATCACTCCGGCTCTCCCTTCCTTCTCCATTTTAGCCTATAGGTTTGTTTCCTCGTACTATTTCAGGTGAACCTTTCGTGCTGCAGTCTCTGTGACTGGAGCCCCCTGGAGTGATTCTATTCTCAGCATCACTGTTCTTTATGACCCATATAGAAGTCCCATGAATCTAGGATATGGTCACATCTTAATTTCTCCATAACTGGCCTCTGTGCATTTCCTTTACTCGATTTTCTTCTTGGAACTCAAATAAAAGAAACCAGCATTTGAGTTAGAGGGTGGTACTTGCTTGATGAGAGGTGCTTTCAACCAGTAAAATACTCCTTGGGAAATATGTCCACAGGTATGTTCAGTCTTCATCTTTAATTGCACTACCTGTCCATTTCACTCATCTGTTTTTCTGAAGTACTTGAAATTCTTCTAAAAAGATCTTTTAATATCTAAAAAAGGAAAAAAATCATTGGGAACTTAATATTCGCCGTTTATTGGGTTGGGCATCAAGAATTTCTGTGGATCTTTGCTTTCTCATCTGCAAAATGCAGGTTGTGGAACAAATCAGAGCTTTTCAAACTCAGAAAGTATTGGATGGTTGTCAAAAATATAGATTCCAGGTCTCCATTCTAAGCCTTTGAAATATGCATATCAACAACTTGGACCTGAGACTGTGGATTTCTTAGGTAGTTCTGATTTGGAAACCATTGGAACAGACATTATGATACTTGTACATATACCAACTGCTCATGATTTTTTTCATTTACAGTTGAGTTTTGTAATATCTTCCCCTTCCTTCCTTCTTTTCTTTTTCCTCTCTCCTCCCTTTCATCATTTCACATTTAGCTTGCTATTCATTGTTTGCTAATTTATTTTGAGTCATGAATGCAGTGTTACTGTGTTGATAGCATGTGTTGTACCTAGAGCTGCTTTACCATATGTCTGCCTCCCACATTCAAAATGCAATTGCTCTTTTGAGTTAATAGTTAGTAATTTTGGAGCTTAAGCTACTGGCCTTATCTACTTTGATCTTCATTGATTATGGATGGTTTTTCCTTAACAAGGATCAAATGGATTTCCTGAACAGATTTAGAAGAGAAAATACTAAAATGGTAATAAGAATGAAACTACTGTTCCTTGGCTAACTCTGAAAATAGGAGATATTTTTATAGGATATTAGAAGTCAAAACTGCCTCTGAATTTTGCATGTTTAAAGGGGATTACAGGATGAGAAAAGAAGGCTTTGTTGCTGAAAAATAATTTAGGTCATTGATTAAGTCAACAATTATTGGGGGGATTTATTCCATCAGGCTGTTTGGATGATACAGAGGTAAGCAAAAGAGGACAGGTCTTTGCTCATTGGGATTAGATTCATGCTGGTGGGGAGACAGAGATGATCAGTAATTAACAAAGAAATAATAAATAAATACTAATAAAATAGTGGTAAGTGTTACAAAGGGAGATTTAATAGGAAGATATGATAGAAAGTGTCTGTGTGGGGCCACTTTGTGTTAGGAGGTTAGAAAAATCTCTCTGAAAAAATAACATTTAAGAACAGAATTGGTTGACCAGAAGGCAGGTTTGCAAAAGATTAGGGAGGAAAAATGTTCTGAGAGAAGGGAGCAGTTTAGTGCAAAGGCCGTTAAGTCTGAGGATGAGCCTGGTCATTTGAGAAGTCAAAAAAAGATCAGTGTTGGGAAATTAGTAATATAATAAGTGAGAGTATAGAGAAATGATAAAAGCAGGGGCTAAATCTCATTGGTTTTTACAAGTATTAGTTGTAAACCAAAATAGGATGTTTGTAGGTAAAGAGTGGCATTATTTAATTTCTATTATTTGACTGCTGTGCAAAGAACATACTAGAAGGAGCACTAAATAAAATTAGGAAGCCCAGTTAGGAGTCTATTGCATTGGCCAAGCAAGACATGGTCATGACGTGGAGTAGAGTGATAGTTAGTGGGAACAGAGCAAAGTATGGGGATTTGAAATGTGATTTCAAGGTAGACTAGACAAGACTTGCTGTTAGATTGATAATGGTATTCAGGGAAAGAGAAGCATTAAAAAAATGTATGTTCTGAGCAACTGGGGGAATGGTCATGCTGTTTACTCAGATGTTAAGTTCTGACAACAGCCTGTCACATACCCATTCTTCCTTTATAACTCTCTCATTTTGATTTGGGATCTTACCATCAGTCCTATGTAGTGAAGAGTTGATTGTGAGACATTTAAGCTCTGCTCTTTACCACCTGTGACCACTGGGAAGTTTGCATAGATGAGATTAAAGCATTAGATGAGATTATGAATGTATATAGTAGAGGATCTGTACCTAATAAGAGCACAGTTCTTCAAATCATATGAGTTCAAACCTTCCCCAGCTATATTCTGGCCCCTATGACAGGACTTTATTCTTATGACTTATATGGCACTATTCAAGGTCGTCACTTATGTGCATTTTAGTAGAGTTTATCTGAAATGATGGAGGGCTCTGAGGATTTTTATAACATCTATTTGAAGATAAGCCTATCTTGAACTGTAACTGCCATTTGAATTTACTTCTTAAGAGCAAGTGTTTATCAACTCACAACAACATGACCATATTGGAAAAATTATTTTCTCTTCTGACTTGCCAGGGTATGTGTCTTCCTTTTTCCCCTTCAGCTCTATTGAGATATAATTGGCATAACATTATGTAAGTTTAAGGTGTACAATGCAATGATTTGAAACATGTATATAATATGAAATATCTGCCACACTAAGGTTAGTTAATACATCCTTTACATCACATAATTACCATTTTGTTGTTATGGTGAGAACATTAAAGCTTTCTTATCCTAGCAGCTTTTTTTTTTTTGAAGATTTTATTTATTTATTTGACAGAGAGCAGGAGAGCATAAGCAGGGGGAATGGCAGAGGGAGAGGGAGAAGCAGACTCCTGGCTCCCAGCTCAGTGGGGAGCCCAATGTGAGGCTCCATCCCAGGACCCTGTGATCATGATCTTAGCCAAAGGCAGTTACTTAACCAACTGAGCTACCCAGGGGCCCCATCCTAGCAACTTTCAAGTGTATCTTATAGTATTGTTAACTGTAGTCACCATGCTGCACATTAGATCTCTAGACCTTATTCATCTTGTAAGTGAATGTTTGTACCATATGACCAACTTTTCCCTATTTATATTCCCACCTCTCAGCCCCTGGTAACCACCATTCTATTGTTTTGATGAATTTGACATTTTTAGATTCCACATTTAAGTGAGGTCATGCAGTATTTTTCTTTCTCTGTTTGTTATAGTTCACTTAGCATAATACCCTCAAGGTCCATCCTGGAGGATGGCAGGATTTCCTTCTTTTTTATAGCTGAATATTTCCGTGTGTGTGTACACATATGTGTGTGTGTGAATATATATATATATATGAATATATATGTGTATATATACATATATATGTATCACATTTTTAAAATCCATTCATCCATCAAAGGACATTCATCCGTCTTGTTTATGTCACTTGTAAATTCTGTCTTTTTAATTTACTAAAGGAAAATCATCACTCCTAGAGGCAAAAAATAGTATGATAAACTCAGTAAAATGAGACAACTGGTCTTTTGGGGAAACTGGTGAAAACTTGGCTATGACTCGCAATCAGTGTTTGCATGTATAGTTATATATACATATTTGAATCATATATGAATGCAAAGCAATAAATGAGAATAAGAGAGATATTAAAAATCTGGATGCTACTAGAAATACAGTTTCATAGTTTTTCTCTTTTAATTTAAATTTAGTTAGTTAACAAATAGTATATTATTAGTTTCAGAAGTCGAGTTCTGTGATTCATCAGTCTTATATAATACCCAATGCTCATTATATCACATGCCATCCTTAATGCCCATCACCCAGTTACCGTATCCCTCTACCCCCCTCCCCTCCAGCAAACTTCAATTTGTTTCCCATGATTAAGAGTCTCTTATGGCTTGTCTCCCTAATTTCATCTTGTTTTATTTTTCTCTTCCTTCCTCTATGATCCTCTGTTTGGTTTCTTAAATTCCACAAATGAATGAGATCATATGATAATTGTCTTTCTCTGTTAGACTTATTTTGCTTAGTGTAATACCCTCTAATTCTATTCACATCATTGCAAATGGGAAGATTTCATTTTTTGATGACTGAGTAGTATTCTATCATGTGATATACACACACACACACACACACACACACACACGTATATATATAACATCCTTTTTAAAAAATTTTTAATTTCTTTTCAGCATAACAGTATTCATTGTTTTTGCACCGCAGCCAGTGCTCCATGCAATCTGTGCCCTCTCTAATACCCACCACCTGGTTCCCCCAACCTCCCACCCCCTGCCCCTACAAAACACTCAGACTGTTTTTCAGAGTCCATAGTCTCTCATGGTTCACCTCCCCTTCCAATTTCCCTCAACTCCCTTCTCCTCTCCATCTCCCCTTGTCCTCCATGCTATATGTTATGCTCCACAAATAAGTGAAACCATATGATAATTGACTCTCTCTGCTTGACTTATTTCACTCAGCATAATCTCTTCCAGTCCCGTCCATGTTGCTATAAAAGTTGGGT